>NW_021604604.1:12033186-12056764 GCF_004785775.1 Grammomys surdaster | reverse complement strand
GCATCCCTGCATCCCATCATCCTTACATCTCTGCATCCCTGCATCCCTGCATCTTTACATCCCCCTTCCCTGTATCCCTGGTTCTCAGACATCCAGCAGGTACCTGACACTCTGGAGTGGCCCTGAGGATCTAAAGTAAGAAACAGCTTTGAAGGCTGTTCAAAGGTGTCGTGGAACTTGCCTATCCAGACACAAAGAGAATCTTACCTTTAAAACAAAGAAAAACTCATGGCTAAAATTCATTTAAAAAAAAAAAACAACACAGCTTTAGGAAAGTGAGATTGACTAGCAAAATAAAGCAGATTCACCAAAGGAAATACAAAAAAATAATTCTATCCAAGGATAGAATTTTGTGGTTTAAAGTATTTTGATGCTTTTTGCAGAGAGATTTAATTCTCTCAGTTTTGGCAGTTTTCTCTCAGAGATGGATTGATGTTTCTCATTGAGGCAGTGGTGGGGAGGAACCACAGGTTATGTGTTCAATATAAAACCCAGCCTCATGGGACTGAAAAATGGCCACTGTAAAGAAACCAAACTACAAATCAGAGAGATTTCAATTCCTTCTCTCCTTCTCTAGTACTGGAGGTTGAGCCTAGGACCTCATAAATGCTACCAATTGGTCTATCATTGGTCTATACTCTCAAACCTGGTAAGTTAAAAAATGAAGTTAAATCAGAATTAGAAACTATTCAGTTTGTTCAACAGATATAATAAATATGACATACAAAAATTATAGGGTTTAACAGACTGAAAAGTTGTTCTCTGACCTCCATACATGCCCACACACTTAAAATATATATGCAAATGTAATATCTTTAAGTAATATCTATATTATACAGATTTATGGACCACAGGATGCACATTTACAAAACAATCCCCTCTTCCATCAAACATTCTTTCTTAAACATACATTGGCTCCAGGTCTTGGGTACATGGCCTCGTGGGCCAGTGGTTAAGTGTGTTGACTCTGTGGGGTCATGTCAGTGTGTGCAGACTTGGGCAAATGATTTCAACTCTGAGTGTCAGGTGTCTGGTGGATGAAATCCCAGGGTGTAAGGAGAAAATGGAGCACACCATGTGAAGTACTTGGGTCTGTGCCCAGCAGCTAGCAATGCCAGCAGCAGCTGTCTGCCATTATTATTCTCCTTATTGTTGTGATAATTCCAAGTCCTGGCTCACTGGATCCTCATCCACCAGCAAGGAGATCATCTGTGGTGCAGACAAGGACAGATGTGTGGCAGCAACTGGCTTATGCCAGATCACGAGCCTGGGGGAGTAAGTAACTGGATTTGATGCATGGACTGTTTTCTTGTTTTCTGAGTTAGGGTTTCATGTGTCCAGGCTAGCCTCTTACTGTCCCTGTAGCTGACAATCATCTCATGTTTCTGATTCTGCAGCCTCTGCTGTTTACTTCTGCTGTTACTCCTGGGTTTGGGCTACCATGCCCAGTTTGTGAGGTGCTGGAAATTGAACCCAGGGTTTTACTGGAATTGAATCCAGGTACATGTTTGGCAAGCACTCTTTAAGCTGAGCTACATTACCAATTAAAACATATGTTTCCTTCTAACTTATAGATTCTTTGTCAATGTCATACCATAACTGTTCAGGCTTTCTGTGCCAAACCCAGTTCCAGAATAATGACAGAATTTATCTATGATACTTACGGACTTAGCTTCGGCTTGCTCCCAGCCAGCTTTCAACATATATTACCTGTTTATACTATTCTGTTTTGCCACATGGCTGGTTACCTCTCCTCAGTTTCATACTCCTCATGTCCAACTTCCTTTGAGTCTGGGTGGCAAATATTTTTTGCCTCTTTCCCAGAGTCCTTCCCTCCTTCCCTCCCTCCCTCCTCCTCTTCCTCCTCCTCCTCTTCTTCCTCTCTCCCTTCCCCCCTCTTAGTCTGCCTAATGTCCTATCTTAATATCCTGTCTTTGCTATAGGCCATAGGCTTTTGATTTTAACCAATCAGGAACTGTTTTAGGCAGTCAAGGAAGAACAGAGACACATCTTCTCACAGTGTACACAAACTTTACTCCAGCATCATGTACATGATGTGTGTTTTGATCATTTCTGTCTCTTTTATCTTCTCTTTTGCCCTCTTCACAGTGTGCCTCCTTCGACGGTCTGTCTTTTTTTGTGTGGCAGACTGAGTTTAACTAAGATTGCTTGTGAAAACATGGATGGGGGTTATTTACTGGAGCCTGTACAACTTCTCAGTAGCTACACTACTGAAGAAACCATCTCCCCCACCCTTGCCCCAGCAGCCATTGACTGTCAATAGCTCCCCAGGGAGGGGCAACACGTCATAAGCCCATTCTCTCATTGGTGATAGGATGTTGATGTGCTCGGTTTTGTGCAGATTCCATGACAACTGCAGCTGCTCTGAGTTGATGCGCACAAACATCCTGTAATACCTTTCCAGAAGTCAGCTTTCCGTGGCACTCCTAACTCCTCTGGCTCTTACATTTGTTCAGAACCTTCTGTGAAGTTCACCTAACCTATAGGTGTCCACTACTTATACAGGAGAGGACTGTAGGTGTCACTGGTGTCTCAAGCATGATGGTGGGAGTGTGGCTCATAGAGCCTGAGAAAGTATGTTAAAAACTGAAGTAATGTGGTCAGACAGTCCTTGACCCCAGGCACAAGAACAAACTCAAGAGGGAGCTTAGTGATTAACTACGGTGAGTTTGAGAAAAATAATGATAGAAACTTCTCATTGGACTTGATTGACAAGGAAGTCAATTATGCTTTTAATATAAAAGCAATCTGGGGCAAATGATAGTAATAGTTTAGCAATATCCTGGTGAAACTTCAACAGCTGGCTCTAAGCCAGGGCTGGAATGAGGAAGAAGCCTTGTCTTGTACCATTTGCCCACATCTTAGATACTTTTCTGTTGCTGTGATAAAATTCCTCAACAAAGGAGACTTAAGGGAGACAGGGCTTATTGGATTCACAGTTCAGCGGCATACTGTTTATCATGGAAGGGGAAGAAGACATGACGTCAGGTAGGGAAAGCATCATGGTAGGAACAGTGCACTGGTCATATTGCATCTGGACTTAGAACACAAAAACTGCACAGGAAGTGTATTAACCCCCAGTGATCTGCTCCTTCTTCCAGAGAAGCTTTACTTCCTAAAGATTACCAAACCTTCAACATCTAGCTGGTGACCAAGAGGTCAAATAGGTGTGCCCATGGAAGGCATTCCATGTTCAAACCACAAAGACCTTTTTTATTCCATTTGGAAATGCCCCTGACATGACCGAGTTAAAGCCACCATTGTGTCAACAGTTTGGATCTGGAATTTCTCCCAAAGGTGCATGTGTTTTAAAGTCTTGGTCCATGGCTTGGTGCTGTTGAAAAGTGGGGTCTGAAGAGAGGTTTTACATTACTAGATGCGATGCTCCTGAAGAGTGCAGTGGGGCTCTGCCTCTCTTACCTTTTCTATCCTGGTTATTGCCCACTGTGATGTTCTGACTCTCCACAGGCTCCAAGCAAAGAGCCATGAGTCTTGACTGAAGTCTCCAAACCCATGAGCCGGAAATAACCCTTTTCTCTTAAGGAGCTGATCCTCTGAGGGATTTGTTATAGGAATAGGAAAAAGCCAAAGACAGCCACCAACCCACTTTGGGTTGAGATGCTTACACTCGCCCGTTGGAAGGATGTTTCATTTGTCTTCAGAGTTGGACAGCAGATTGGCCAGGTGAAATAAGCAGAGATGGGTACATAACCTGATGTCTCAAGTTCATACCATGTGGAGATGTAGTCTCCTCAGGACAGTTGCCCCCAGCTGAATCTTAGGGCTGACATTTGTCCCCACATCCTGCTCTGGATAAACCTTTGGTTCCATGGGGTTCTCGCTTATATCTTGTCAGTAAATGTCTCTTCTGCCATCTGTGCCTCAGATACATCTGCTATATCTGATGCTGTAGATTAGCATAATGACAATAGTAAAATAATAATATAACAACAAGAACATAAAGTGAAATATAAGAAAAGAAAGGCTTGCACAGAAAGAGCTGATGCATCTGTCTCTACCCCATTTCATGGTAGAGGTTGTTCAGACAGCTGACATTAAATTCAGGTCCCTTTGGCAGGAGCAGTCAGAGCAGTGGAAGGTGTCTCAGCCTTGTATCTCTTGGCCACCTAGATGAATGTGACTAGGTATCCAGAAAATAACCTTTGGTTTTAATCTTGTTTCTCCAGGAGATCTTCTTGAACAAAAATGTACTATCTCTATGTGAGAAAAAGCAAAAACTGTCCTGTGTGTCTTCTGCTTTCACACTGCAACACTCAACACAAAAAATTTCCATGACCTCGGAGTATTTCTCCTCACCAGTAAGTGAGCAGGCAGGGCAAGCTGTGGAATCCAGCTGAGCAACCTCAACCCAATTCAGCTCTGACATTGTCTATCTGGAGACGATGTCAGATTGCACAGATTAAGGGCTCTGTCCCCTGGACTCCTCGCTCCACCTTTAGATGGCCAGTTACAAGTCCCAGATACATGACCTGTGCTTCCCAGACCAATCAGGTCATAGAACTCCACTCATTTTTGGAGAAGCTCAGAATTCAGGGAGGCATGCCTACTGCTTTGTTATAAAGGATATTATGGTGGACACTGATGAAGTATACAGAGGTGAAATGTAGAAGGGATGAGGAACCCACCAACTCCTATCTAAGTCTCCTCTGGGAGCTTGCAAAGGTTTCACCACCTAGAAGCTCTTCGGTGTATCTGTTATTTTACCTATTTTTTGTTTGGCAGGTACTGTGTGCAGATGTATGTGTATAGCCTGTTTTTCAGCTGCAATTCACTCTTTTTTCTCTTGAGCCAGGGTCTCTCATTGGCCTGAAACTCACCAAATTGGCTAGATTGGTTGGGCAATAAGCCTTGTGGATCTGCCTGCCTTTGCCTACCCAGAACTGGGATTATAACCATATACCATCACATTTTGCTTTTTTATATGTACTTTGGGGATCAAACTTCGGTATTCATGCTCACGAGGTTTATTGTTAGAGGTTTATATACTGCATTATCTTCCAGACTACTTTTGGCACTTTTGTAGAGAGCTCACTGCATGATCATGATTGAGGCATGGACAGCCATGTGCAAATATGAGTGGATAAAAATGATGTCATCTCATGTTCATGGATTGGGTAGAAAACCCCATGCATCTGATTCAGCATTCTTCTTGGCTCCTCTGTTAGTAGTCCTTCCTCTGGACTATGGGGCAGAGCCTCTCAGAACTGAATATATGTTATTAGGATTTTTTCTTTTGTAAAAACAGGGTCTCATGATGTAGTCACAGATACTCTGTAACTTGCTATGTGGACCAGCCTGAGCTTGAACTCTCTGATTTGTGATTAAAGGTGTGCACCATCAGGTCCAGCTTCTGAATATCTGTAACTGAATATAATACAAGAATAGCTTAAATAAACTCAGCTCATGGTCTCAAGGGATCAGTTCATCATGGCAAGGAGGATGTGCCAGAATATAGCAGTTCACATCATAGCAGCCAGGAGGCAGAGATACAGGGAGATACAGGAGAAAAAGATACAGGATGTGGCCAGAGCAGGATGTGTGCTTCAGAGACACACTTAGGTATAAGAAGTAGGTATTTGTTATAGTCCAGCCCCTGGCTCCTGGTCTACCAGTGTTTGAATAGATGTCCTCTATCATACATTCCCATTGACATGTCATCCCTGCCATGGTGAGCTTAAACCATAAGCCAAAATAAATGTTTCCCCTTTAAGTTGTTTTTGTTGGGTATTTTGGTCATAGCAGTGTAAAGGTCACTAGCATCACACACCCTCTGCCTATCTCTGGAAGACACACCATAGACTGTTCTCCAACTGTTCAGCATCTTCTTCCAACTTTGAAATTCTAACTTTCCTACTCTCCAGTGCCTTTGCCTTCCCATGTTTTTTTTCCCCCTTTGGTTTCTGGAGTCAAATCTGTGTTTATTCTGGAACAAGGTATTTGTTTCTGGTTGAGGTGGCCTGAGCATGCATTGTTGGCTGAGAGAAGTCCTGTGAAGGGCTGGGAAGGAGCTCCATAGGTAACATGCTTGCCATACAAGAGTGAGACTTTGGGTTTGAATCCACAGAACCCATGTAAAGCTGGACACAGTACCATGCATCTGTAATCCCATATTCTGACAGTGAAGTAAGAGGTAGAAACAAGAGACTCTCTGGAGGCTTCTGGTCAGTTAACCTGAGGTACAAAGTGGTGAAAAAGAGGCCTTATCTCAAACAAGATTGAAGACAAGGACTGATGCCTGGGTTTGTCCTTTGATCTCCACATGCTGGCTATAATATGTACCCTGACACACATGTTCACATGTACCCAGTGATTTTAAACAAGAAAATCATACAAATGGCTCCCCTGCCTGGCTACAGTTGAATTCCCTCTTTTGTGCACCCCCTTTTCCCTGGGGACTAACAATCACTTGAGTTTCTTATGCTCTAGGCTACCTTGATAATAAGGTCTTACCACTTGGCTTCATTTCTCAAGTGAGGTCATTAAGACAGGAATAAAATGGGTCTTGGTGAAAGGAAAGCAGTAGTAAAATAAAAAGCTCTCCCTCTCATGCCCAGCCTCCTTGGCTCTTCCCAGTGCCCCTTGCCCTGGACCTCCAGGGGATGCCTCTGTGAGCTGTTGTCAGCAACTTGTGCTTCAAAAATCTGCACTGGAAAAAAAAGGGCAACAAGATACCTTCAAGGGCAATGGAGCGGGCTTAGTGGAGGACAGAAATAGCTTCCGAAGCAAGGGAAGGGTCGCCATCGCTGAGATGCACATGCCTCTGGTCTCGGGTTAGCTTTTAATGCTGTAGACTTGGTAGTGGCGGTACCAGGAAATGTTCTGGGTCTGCAGCAAAAGGCTGCTGATTTTCTGCCTGCTCTTCCTCGTGGAGGAGAGAGATGTCTGAAGAGAGGAAGGGCCTACCCATGAGGGTCTGGAAGTAGAATATTCCCTCTTCTGGTGCCAGGCCAGCCCTTAGTTTTGAGTACAGTTGTCACCTGTATTATGAAGCCCTGGGGTTGTATCATTTATCAAAAATTCAGAGACATAAAATCTCCATAGTTTTGTGACAGCATGAAAGTCTTTAGAAATGTTTGTCGCTGGTATTATTATATGAAAAACAAATAAGCAAACACATAATTATATTTCCTTTTTTTTTTTCACAAAGAGGGTAAGGAAGGAAGTGCCATGGCAGATGACAGGCCAAGAAGAGAGTATTGAAAGGTGTCCACAGTATTGGAAAGAGACACCTGTAGTCACTTGCCTTCTGGTGACCCAAGACACTGCAACTCTAGGGGCAACTGTCCAGAGATTATAATCCCCAGGATAGACATGTTAAGCCATGATGACATCGAAGTCCCCTCCTGCCTGAATGTACAGAGGAGTGTTTACAGTGGATCTGGAGGCTAGCATGTAGCCAAACAGAAAGGCCAGGGTCAACACCCTGAGTAGGCCTGATGGACCAACAAAGGCATATATATTCAGCTGTCTCCTGATTGGGATGCTTTGGGTATTTCTGGAAGAAAAAAAACCAACAACCTGGGGTCATTAAACTGAGTCTACTTAAACTGGCTAATTCTAAATAGTGTTTTTCTTGTCATAACCCTTCCTTGAGTCAGACTGATAAGCACACAGGGCTTATCAGAGACCCAGTTTAGAACATCATCTTGGGGAAATACATATAAGAGGAGTGGCCCTTCTCTGTCTCTAGACCTGACTCTGGTGTGGGATAGCTGCCCCTGTCTTTTCATCAGTGGCACGTCTAAAAAGGTAGGTGAAGTCCAAGGCTGAATATCAATTTCCCCCTACAGTGTAGGTATAGTGACTCCTATTGGATAGTAGAGTTAAGGCTTGTCTTCTAGTAGCCTCTAAGGCTCCAAGAAATTTTTATAAAAGCAAGCAAAACCAACGTGTTTGAGAATCCATATCCAGCACTGCCACCTTCTGAACTAGCACTGGAGGGTAATATATAGCTCCTGGAAATGGGCATCTGGTACCTGTGGCAGCAATCCTGCAATAGTAATGTCCTGGCCATCCCCATCACCTCAGACTGTGAGAAGCTATTGAAAACCAAGGCCGTACTATTGAAAACCCCAACTACATTCTCATTGTAGACCTATGTGAGATGGATTTGAAAAACATGTTTTGGAACCCACTTCTACCCTTGCTTTGTATAGTTGTTGAGGCTGAGAGAACATTTTCTCTTCTTGGGATTTGCCACTTAGCTTTGTGAGCAAGTCCTCTCCTGAATCAATTGGTTGTGTCTTGATTAATTAAAAACAAAACAAAGAAAGAATAAAAAGGAAGTACAGTAAAAGACTTTTAGAAGGGAGGTAAGACTGAGGGGCACTTTGTTAGCCCTTAACAGGAACCAAAGACGTATGCTTTACTAATGTTATCTTTAGGTTATTTCTATTTTGGGTTGGAATACGTGATCCTACTCCCAATAGATTCATTTTAAAAAATCAGATGAAAGGGTCCTGGATCACCTAGGGAATCCCTTTCCCATAGAAGAAAGATGTCACTATTTTAAAAGTCCCTTTGGGTGCCCAGACTTTTGACTTCTCAGTGACAGCCATGTTTGAGACAGATTTAAAGAGCAGAAGGATGTAGTAGCCATGATGCAGGATTAAGGCACTGCTTAGGAATGGAGGAGTGTCGCGTAGGAAGCCAAAGGGACCAGAAGGGTGATTGTATTGTACAAAGAGTTTGTGTGACAAGGTGGGAGAGGAGGCATATGGTGTAGGGCCTTGCAGTGGAGGTCTCCTCAGGAATGAAGACTCATTTCTTGAATAATCAGGAGTCATTAATATTTTTAAGCAAAAGAACTGCTTTTGCCTCTTGATTGAGGTTTCATTTCAGTGTCTTGAAGTGTCTGTATATGAGTGCATGGATACATGCAGGGTATGGATAAGGATTGACAATGACACACGAGTCAATCGTTGCTGTAAAGCACAGGCATCACTTCAAACCATGGTTTATTCTAGAGCCAGACAGGAGTGATCATGACCCAGGTATGGGAATTCAGGTTGTCCCAAAGGCCACGTTACATAATACGGTAACAGCCAGGAAGCTTGTGTAGTAATAGAGGAAAGGAAAGTCACAAATCAGGGCACTTTTTAAATGTACCGATGGAAACACTGGGGCTGTGTCACAGCAAAGTGGGGAGATGTCGGGTGACGATATCCTTAGCTGCCGGGATGGTGGGAGCTAGTGGCTCACTAAACAAATCCTCCCAAGGGATTTCATAGACTAGTTACAAGGATGCTAGGCCATCCAGACAAGACCATTACAGAGGTTGAAGATGACTCCAGATAATTTGGCTATGGATCTGTAACTTTCCAAGTTTTCCACAATCATAAAATTCTAATCAATCAATTGGCTTTTTTTTTTCTCCTGGGAACTTCTGCTCCCTAAATGAGATTAGTTTTCCTTTTAGGACAGTTAGTAGAGGCAAATGTATATTTACTATATGATAAATGAATCAATACTTGAAAGAATTATTTTGTTTTGTGTGTGTGTGTGTGTGTGTGCGCGCGCACGCGCCTGCGTGTGTGTTTCGCCTATGTGTATGTATGTGTACCACATGCATGTTTGGACCTTAGTGGTCAGAGGAGGATGTCAGAACCTCTGAAACTATATATAGGTATGGTTGTGAGCCAGCGTGTGGGTACAGAGAACCGAACCTAGGTCCTCTGCAGGAGCAGCAAGCACTGAGCCATCTCTACAGCCCCTGTTTCAATATTTATTGAAAAACAAAACTTGAATTATTTTGGTTAATAACCACAGTAGCTAATATTTGTCATACCTATTGTGTTGCCACAGTTTTAACCTGCTCTCATGAAATAGCTTATTTAATCCTCCTGTCCAGACTCTCAAGAAACTGCTATTTTTACCCAGTTTTCACAGAAAAAGAATCCTACAAATAAAAATTCAGTAGCTGGAAAATAGGGGGTTAGAAGAATCTACAGCTTGAATCCTCGTAAGTACCTGACTTATGTATATGGCTCCTACTTCAGGGCATTTGTTAAGTAGTTGTGTGTGGGGGTGAGACAGGGTGGTTGTGGTTAGATTCTGTTGTAATTCTTTTTTTTTAGTATTCTTTCCTTTTTGGTCCCCAGCTTCTAAGGGCTATGGAAGAACCACCTAAGACCTTCTCCAAGACCACGGCATAAGCAAGGTGCATGCATGGTGGAGCTTCTCCCAGGACACACTCTGTCAGTAGTTAGAAACACATTAGCTTTGCACTAGCATTACTACTGTGCCTATAGAAGATGGCTAATCTCTAGCAGATTAGGAGGTGCTCTTATTTTATCCAAAATTTTCTTTCACAATGACCGAAGCAATGCTTGTTCGTAGAGCACAGAGTGAGAAAATTGCGTAGGCAAAATGAAGAGAACACTCATAATCCCACTGTTCTGAAGTACCCACTGATCTTATTAGCATCACTTATGTTAAATACCACCCTGTACCTTCCTCACTTCCTTGCTTGCTTGCTTTCTAAGTAAATGTGTGTGGTGTGTGCACATGTATTACAAGTGCCTGTAAGACGAAGCCAGAGGCGCCAATCAGATTCCCTGCCATCTCTCTCCATCGTATTCCTTTCAGACAGTGTCTCTCACTGAACTTGAAGCTAGATTAGTAGGTAGGATGTCCCAGTGGTCCTCTTACCTTCATTCCACAGCATCCTGGGGTTACAGGCGTGTAGCCAGGCCTAGCTTTTTACATAGACCCCAGGGATTTGAACTCAGATCTTCATACTTTGGCAGCATGCACTCTTACCAGTAGGAGGAGCTAAGATGGGAGGACTAAGGAGAGGAAGAGGAAAAGGAAGAGGAGGAGGAGGAGCTGGGGAGAGCAGAGATGTAGGAGGATGAAGAGCTATGCAGGTATGGAGAGCAGTCCTGGGTAACAATTTATATTTAGATTAGCTAATTGGGAAACACCTCTAATTGTATGGGCATATTGTTATTGAGCATTACCAAACATATAAAGCCTTTGATTAACTTTTAAGCATTAGAGTTTCATTTCCTACCAGGCCTGCATGGATGGCGGGATGGTCTGGGAGCAGCCCAGCCTTGCGGAGACAGCATGGAAGATGGGCAGAGCCATCTCCCACGCTAGCATCTTATGGGTGGCAGGGCTGGTGTCTCTGACCATCTGAGCAGATGGCCTGAGCTGAGCAGGGTGGTAAGCCACCTTCACTCATGGCCGATGGCCTAGGCTACTAGTCGGGAACATTGTGGCTGATTAAGAAAAGCCAGATTGAATGCTGCTGATTTAAATATCTCCCACTACACTTACCTGCTGAGCCATCTCCTCAGCGCTACCTGAAGGCTGACTATCCTGTGTGTGAGTGCCCTCTGCCCCTAGTGCAGTAGCTTGACTAGGGCCTTATTCATACTACAGCACTTTCATTGTTTTTCCTTCCTAGAATCATTAGTAACCATTAGCTGTCACTGGTGCTGGAAAATGAGCCTCTCTTTGTACTAGATAGATGTGAATGGTATGACCGGAAATCAAGTGATCCAGAACTTAGCAATTTTCAGTTGCTGCTTCCAGAGCTATTTATCACCTTAGAAGGGGTTTTATCGCTCTCCCTCCCACCGGAACCTGCTTTTGGACCCTGAGACCACACACCAGGGTCTGCAGAGGGGCCACACCATGACTCTTTTATTGCCAAGATAACAACATTCCATGGGAGTGTGCATCTCTCAGGATGACAAAGATGGGCAGCCACAAAATAGCGTGTACTGGCTCACTGTTTTACATGGAAGGCATCCTGGAAGTCCCAGTAGTGCTCTGCCATTATGAAGCATGAAGTCGTGTGTTTGCAGACTGTTAACTTTATTGTATAATATCAACACGTGGATCAGAGCCCCATTGTCTAGACTTCATTTAAAAATGCCAACTTAAAGCTTCCAAATTACCGCTCAAAGCTTCTATCTCTTCAACAAGACCTAAGAGGTAGACGAGTGTCACCTTGGGATAATTAATCTCTTATTTTGTATAGGTCCTTATTGATTTTAGACTCTGGCATTGAGATATGATTGAGTTATAGCCTCACATTTATGATTTAGAGAGCTGCAGATTTGGGAGTCTTCTCTGCTTTACCTCCCCTCGTCCATCATCCTCAGCCTTAGACAATAAGACATATGGTTTTGAATACTTAGTCATCCTCCCATGATTTTTCCATTTTAGGCTGTGTGTGTGTGTGTGTGTACAAATATGTTTATATACTCATAAGAACTTTTGTTTTCTTTTGAGATGAGTCTTCACTAGGTAGTGAAGGCTGGTTTAGGATTCATCTCATGTTGCAGACTATCCTTGAATTCATGACCGTCTTTCTGGCTCAGTCACCGCACCAGCTTTGGGATTTTTTTTTTTTTGAAACTTGATGTAACTTTTTAATTGGTTAATGTTTTATAGGAAATTATGTGGAGTTAAGGTTATGGTTCCATTAGTGGAGCGCCTTCCTGTCTTCACGAAGCCTGGTCAGTGTGTCATGTTCACAAAAGAAAGAAAATGTTTAAGCCTATGGAATGTATAGTTTAGTGTTCAGTTTCCATTCTGAGGGATGAAAGAATGCATATGCCTCAATGATGTGTGTTATATTGTTCCTAGATTCAAGTCTTTAAGTCATCACACACTGTGACATTTATCCAATGGCACACACTAGCCTCCTCATTCTGGCTGCTTCTGGTCCCTAGAGGTACTGAGCACTGCCTTGTTGCTCTGGATAGCTGAGCCTGGTGAAGGTATTCTGGAAGAAGGCCTAGGATTCTAACTCTTGCCTGGGATGAAAAAGATAAAATCAAACTTATCTTAGTTGATATATAAACCCACAAAGCATGTACATATTTATGACACACCATGGGATGTTTCCTGACATGTGGAATTTAGAGGTGTGTGTGTGTGTGTGTGTGTGTGTGTGTGTGTGTATGGTTTTAGGGGTGAACTGAGGCTTTGTGCTACCAGGCTTGTGTTCTGCCACTGAGTGTCACCTGTTATGTAATGTTTAATTCAGGTAAACATATTTGTTTCCTGCAGTGTTTGCCATTCAAAATCCTTTATTCTAGCTTTATATTTTTAAATGTTATAGTATCGGGGGAGGGGAGGGGTCGTGTAATACTGAGCTTCACATATGTTAGGCAAGGGATCTACTTCTGAGCCCCTCCCCAGCCTCTCTCTGGCTCTTGGAAACGTACAGTACGTTCCTGTTAGCTCTGCATTTTGGTTTTAATTGATCTGACTGCTATTGTTCTGGGTCTATTCTGTTCCCTCTCGTCCTGGTTCACGTTGTTGTGAACATCTGGCCATGCTACTTAGTTTTGTTCTGGTTCATGGTGTTCAGCTGCTTCCAGCCAGTTTTCCCTTCATCCCCTCAGTGCTGACTATCCTGAGTCTCTACAGAGGGTATCCTGATGACATGCCTGCTCGTTCCCCATCACGGAGTATGGGGGCATTTCCTGTGGTCCCTGTGCTTGGGAAATGGCATATATAGCATTCACTTTCAGTAAATAGTGCCAGGTTGGTTTGGTTTTTTTTTAGTGAGTACTTATTGTGTACTTTATGCGTTATGCTCGGTGTTTAGAGGGATTCGTGCAGGAAAGGGAGAGATTGTTCTCAGGAAGTGTAACATTTCTGTAGCAAAGTGAACACAACGGCAGCCATAGTTTATCAGTTAATTGAAATGTCTTAGTCTCTTTTCATGTTCCAGTGATAAAATACTCCCAAGAAAAGCAGCTTAAGGGCAAAGCACTTCCTCTGGTTGGAAACCCATGTGGCAGGAGCTTGAAACTGCTGGTGATAGGGTGTCCCCTTTCGTGAAGCAGAGAGTCTTGAGTGCATGCTGCTCAGGGCCTGTTCTTTATTGATACAGTCCAGGATCCCAACTAGGGATGGATACTATATTCATAGGTACTGTATCGCAGTTAACACACTCAAGACAATCTGCTACAGTGATGCCCAGAGGCATACCTCCCAAGCAGTTCTAGTTTCTATCAAGTTGGCAATTAACAGTAAGACTCAAAGCAATACCATGTGCTTATTAATTACTGTCTGTGAAGGAGGGGTGGGGCGTAGGGAACCATAACCTCCTTTGAGAGCATGATATCTACAACCTAAAGAGCTCTCTCTAGGTCCTGTGTCCTAAAAGCTCCACCCTTTTTATTAGTGGCACCCTCAGGACTGTGGGTCCTCAGAGGACCAAAGCATAGTGTAATCCCATGAGTGTGTGTTACACATTCAATTACTGTTGAGGGAAAGGCAGTTGAGGGTGGCAAAGTCACTTGTATAGGAATACACAGTAGGAACCATGGCTATGCTCAGCTCCAGATCCAGGTCACCCTTCCTCCTGGAACACTGCTGTACTCTCTCCCAAGATGAGATGTTTTAGTTTAAAAAGAGTCTCTGAGTCTTGCCATATATTATGCATTCAGTGAATGTGTTTGAATTATTCACTGAAATAAGATTGGCTAAGAGTCTTTGAATAACATTTGATAAGCTCTGCCTAGGGACTTTATGTCTAGTAGACTGTTGAAGCTCACAGTACTTTTTTTATGTTTTTTGATTTTAGATTTTAGGGATGGGTTTCTTTGTGTAGCTCTGGCTATCCTGGAACTTGTTCCATAGATCAGGCTGGCCTCGAACCTACAGAGATCTGCCTGCCTTGGTCTCCCAAGTGCTGAGATTAGAGCTGTGACATCACCACCCAGGACTCACAGTAACCTACTAAGGCTGGTGTTATTATCCTTATTTCTATCTTGTTCCAAAACTCTCTAAACAAACAAAAGCCAAACTAAACCAAACCAACAAACAAAACCTACCACTAATATATAAAGAGAGCAAATATTTTGGTAATATCCACACTAATTCAGATTTTTTAAAATTAAACGCTACATTTTTGAGATGATTGTAGATTCACATGTAAGTTTAGGAAATAATGTGAAGATACTCCATGAACTCATTCATCGAGTTTCCCCTCCTGGAAATGTTTGTGCACGCTGCTCAGGGCCTGTTCTCCATCGACACAGTCCAGGATCCCAGCTAGGGACGGATACCACGTACTATCTACATAGGTACTATATCACAGTCTTCGGAGATGGCTCAGTAGTAAAGTGTCTGCCACCCGAGCATAAGAACGTGAGCCAAATGCCAAGCACTCATGTAAACAGCTGGACACAGTGGTACACGGCTCCAGTGCTGGCAGGTGGAGCCATCAGATACCTGAGACCCACTGGTTAGTGTAGCTAAGTCAGTGAGTTCCTGGTTAGTCAGAGACTGTGTCTCAAAACAGAAAAGAAGGGAGATGGTGGACAGTTGAAGATAATATATCTCTGGCCTCCGTGTACCCAGGCCTACACATGCTTGTGCACCTACACACACATGTATGCAAAGATGAAGAATGCACTCATAACAAAGGCAAATGGAAATTATACTACATTATGCAAGCACAGCAGGATACTGCTGGTTGACCCCAAATCAAGACACAGCATCTTCCCAGAATCCCTCATGTCACTGTTCAGCAGTGGACTCATTCCTTCTTGTTCTCATTCTCTCTGATTGCCTTTCCATTCCTGTAGCTGTCATGTCAATAATGGTTTATAAAAAGACACATACGACCTTTAGGGTCATCTTTTTCTTCCAATGTTGTCTGGATATGGATCCAGGCTGCATATACCAGTGGGTCATCCTGTTGTCTTGTGAAGAAGAAACTCATGAGTATACCATGCATAATGTGGCCAGGACTATCAGTGTTGAACCTGTATATAAATAATTATAATTATTAGCGTAAATCCATGAACACATTATGTTTGCCCATTAATTTTTTCTCTTTCTGATATTATTTGTATTTGTTGTTATATATTTAATTTGTATTATTGCTTTGTGCTTTTCTTCATTATGGGCATCCTATATATGTTTTGTTACCATATGTATACTTCATTATGAATAATAATGTAAATTGGTGTCCATATTGTTGTTAGTACAAAGGGATACCATGGAATCTTCTGGTAATTTTTCTATTCTATGACTTTGCTGAGTTCGCTTTTATAGAAATATGTGTATAGACACTTTTGTATTATTATAAGACGGGATCATATTAAAATCTTGGATTTTGCTGGCTCTGTTCAAGAGGAGAAAGGGTAGGCACCACCTTGTCACTGCCAGGCTCCATGTGAGGCTTCTGTGGACATCTGGTGGGTGGCTGTTCTTTAGTACTAAGTAAGAATAGAGATGTAAGGTCATAAGTGGTCTCTGCTGACACTAGGAGAGTGGGGTCAGGAAGAGGTCTTGATTTTGTCTACCAGAAATGAAAACCTCAGCTTCCTATCTCTTTGTCACTGCCCCAAGGCAAGTGTTGAGCCACCCTGGAGCTTGTGAACAAGCACCATCATGTGGTGACAATCCTTGCCATAGAGATGACAAGCCCAAAGCAGGAGGTTGGATGGTGGCTTGTAGCTCTTCCTTCACATAGCTGTTCACCTGCCTGCTGTTCTTTCTTCTCTATCGCTTTCTTCCAGGTATAAACCAAAGCCTAGGCATACATTTCCCCACACTCTGGGTGTTCTCGCTCTGACTCTGAAGCTCTCTCAAGTTCTAACATAGCTGCTTCCAAAGGGCATGGCTGTCTCTCTACTTGTTCTCCATCTCCAGTCATTGCTGAGGTTACATCTTGCCTGCCCTGGCTTTTCTCTCAAATTCTAATAAAATCATCTTTGAGCTTAAAAAAAAAATCTCACTACTGCCTGTCCCTGCAATAGACCTGACATTTATCACCAAAGATCATTCGTGCATGTATATTATCTTGCTTCATGTGCACGAACCATACAGAGTGTGCTCTCTTCCTGTGCTGTGTTCTCAGTGTGCTTTTGAGCATCTTCCTGCTACTCTGGTAATGCCTCAGTGAGTGCGAGCATTCCACTGCAGAGATGCATCACAGACTGCTTGTGTAGACTCCTGTGAATGAGTAGTGGTAATTTTTCCAGTTTTAAGTTTGTGAAACTTTGTGAAGACACACAACCTTCTCCTCTCTCAGCCACTAGGAGGAGAGTTGCCAGGCGATTTAACAGCTACGTGTCTGTTTTCAAAAGGGCACATACTGTTTTTATTCCCTGGTATGGTTTATATATGCTCAGCCCAGGGAGCATCATTATTAGTAGGTGTGGCCTATTGGAGGAAGTGTGTCACTGTGAGTGTGGGCTTTAACACCCTCACCCTAGCTACCTGGAAGCCAGTCTTCTGCTAGCAGCCTTCAGATGAAAATGTAGAACTCTTAGCTCCTCCTGCATCATGCCTGCCTGGATGCTGCCAAGTTCCTGCCTGAATGATAATAGACTGAACCTCTGAACCTGTAAGCCAGCCCCAATTAAATGTTGTCCTTATAAGAGTTGCCTTGGTCTATTCATAGCAGTAGAACCCTAACTAAGAAATTCCCTCTAGTAATAATGGTAGAAAATTTTAGTCATCTAGGAATGTTTGGTACTAACAGTCTTTTAATTGTACCCATTCTTGTCTCATCATACGTATGTGAGCACATATACACATGCTTAACTTACTATAGTTTTAAAAACAGTTTTCTGTTACAAAATAGTGGTGTAGAAAATACAATGTGTTCCCATGGACTTTCACCCCTAGTTTCTTCTATTAACAGTATCTTGCATGCAGGGTCCACTTGTGTGAGAACTGATGAGCCAGTGTTGATAGGGAGTGAATACTGAGCCAGGTATTTAGTTATCAATGGGGCTCACTCTCTGCACCTTACCTCCATAGTCTTGAACTGATGCACAGGGATAAGGACCCACCACTGCTGTGCCCTACAGACTGGTTTCACCGCTTTCAAAATCCCCTGCTCTTTGCCTGGTTTTCCCTTCCACCCTTCCCTCCTCCATCCTCTGATCCTCCCTTTGTTATCTCTAGCATCAGAGTTGGCATGGTCCAGTTCATAGACTTTCTAGGTAGACTTCTTTCGCTGAGGGTCATGCACTTACTTACCCTCCTCCTGTCTCTTTGTGGCAGGCTCAACCCTCCTTACCATTCAGTCCTCTTCCAGTGAATATGCTGTCATTTGTTTAGCTTCTTGCCTGCTGGAGGGCATCCTGGTTACACCAGGGTTTTGGCAAGCTTCTGTACACATTGGTGTGTGTGTGTGTGTGTGTGTGTGTGTGTGTGTGTGTGTGTTTGTGTGCTGGAGATGGAGGTTGAGCCTCAGAGGGACTTATAGTCTCAATCGTCTATTTTTTCTGAAGTGCTTTCTATCTCTCCTTGGTTATTTCTGAACCTGCCAATTTCATCATCCTAGAAAGCAGCCTCTGGCCCCTCCCTGGGCTTATTTCAGTAGAAGACTTGAAAATCCAGTAGTCTTTGTGCATCCCGACCCAGTTCTCTGACCTCACCCAGATCTACAGGGGCCTGCTTCCTTTAGTTTCCAGCCCGCCCTGACCTCTAAGGCAAACCAACCTCGGTTTTATTTGTTTCCTTCCACCATCCTACCCTTGATCTTGAAGTTTAGATTTTTCTGGTCTTTTAAAATAGTTACATTGTATCTATCACGTTTCCATTTTCAGTTTTGTTGAATCCCTTCCCCCCACTGCGCTGAAGACAAAAGCCAGGGTCTCCTGCTTGCTCGGTGTTGAGCTCCAACTCCTTCATCTGCATTGATATAGTTAATCTATTCTTTGTCTTTTCTGCCTCCTACTCATTTTCTTCAAATGATATCTTCATGCAATACTGTGATATGAGTTGTTATCATTAATCACCTATTCCCTACTGATGGAATTTCAGGTGTATTTATTTGTTCTAAATCTAATCTCCAGACCTGTATTCTTCTCTGTGTATTCTTTTATGCTGGCTTCTTTTATGTATACAAAGCTTCCCATATGTGAGATCTTAGGATCAAAGATGCATGTGCTCTGCATATTAAAGGGATCATCAGGTTAATTTATCAAAAGCTTATTGTGTTTCATACACCAACCAAGAACCAGGAAGCTTTGCAGTTTCCAGCTGAGAAGGCAGGGCTCCCAGGAGGTTGGCCAGGCAGGCTGATTTCTTTTAAGCATCGCATTTGCTCTTGCGTGGTACCTTTTCAAACGTGCATGGCTGTTGAGAAATGGGGCTGGAATGTTTTTAAAGTCAGGTGGAAACAGAAGAGAAACCACAGGCACTTCAGGACTGCAATGGAACACTGCCCTCTGCTTTTCTGTGTGGCAACAATGTCTTTGATGGGAGTTTGTAAGGACAGACCTCAGAAACTCCTTCTTCCTGAGAGAAAAGTGATTGTTTCTCTGCAGGGGCTCCTCAACATCCACCCTGCAGGACCTGCTGCAGAGAGGAGGTGGTACACCTGGCTCATCTGAGATTTTTTTGTTTTTCTTCTTTCAGGGACAAAGTATTCTGTTCATGAGGCCCTTTAAGGTTCAGTGTTGTTTCTCTTCTATTTCACAAAGAACAGAGCCCAGACAGTCATGAGAATCACAGTGACCCATCTCTATTTAATATTGTCACACAGTTCTGATTGTGTCTATTTGTGTGTTCACGTATCAGTGTGTGTAGGGAGTGCATGTGTGTACCTGTGTTTGCACCTGTGTTTGGAGACCAGCGTGTGCAGAGTGGAGACCTGCAGAGTTGTTCTGCAGGATGCCATTCACCATGGTTTTGGTTGGCGGTGGTTTGTTTGTGTTGTTTTGTTTTTTGAGATACCGTCTCTCATTGGCCTGGAACTTACTGGTACAGCTAGACTGGCTGGAGAGTCAGCCCCAGGGGTCTGCCTGTCTCCATTTTCCCCAGCTCTGAGATTACATGGTGCACCACCATACCTGGGTTCTGGGGATCAAATTCAAGTCTTTATTCTTGCATGATTCACACTAGCTCTCATGATTGTGTGTATGTGTGTGTATGTGTGTGTGTGTATGCATGATTGTGTGTATGTGTGTATGTGTGTGTGTATGCATGTGTGTGTATGTGTGTATATACATGTGTGTGTGTGTGTGTGTGTGTGTGTGAAGCTACTGTCATATGACTTGATGGTGGGGCCTGAAGGGTAACTTTTCCCAGGGAAGATGTGGCCAAACAGAATTGGATGCCTAGAAGGAGAGATGGGATAGACCAGTGTTGTCATTGGTTGCCTGGGTAAGAAAGGAAGAGCCAGTGTGGGGATCTGAAGTCCTGAGTTCAAGGCTTGACTGGAATCTTCCTTACTTTGTGCCAAGGGCAGCTCAGGATCTCTTAGGATGGCTATCTGGAGAGCTGGACATGTTCTTGTCTGTCCTGATGCCAGGCGATCTGGATGAAGCCAGATAATATTTGCAATAGTTAGCCCACTTGCTAGGTCAGGATCCCTCGTACATGTTCCCTTCAGCTGACTTTCTAAATATCTTCCCAGTTCAACGTGCATGTCGTGGGTATGAAGACTACTTCAACATGCATGTCATGGGTATAAAGACCAGGACATGTATCCTCCATTACCACAATGTCAACATGCATGTCATGGGTATAAAGACCAGGACATGTGTCCTCTGTTACCACAGTGTCGCCAGCATCAACCACAGTACGTGTGTATAAATGAATGAATGAAAACTCCACGTACAGGGATCTGGCTTTCCCTTACCATCTGAGACTTAAACCACATGGCAACATGTAGTTTTCCTAATAATGGTAGCAAACTCAGTACTAATGGCTCCTCACTTTATGCCAGGAACCCTGCAGAGCATCTCAGCTTTTATCATACTTCCAGTGTCTAACTGTTACGCACCTTCTAGCACTGTGTCAAAACACCATGCTCTTAACCACAGTCTTCTGCTGTTTTCTGGCAGCTCTTGTTCAGTTGCAAACCTTCTTGAGATGCACACATGCTCACAGAAGAATGCTTCTATTGTTTGCACCGGCCTTCAGAGCCCTCCAGAACTGATATTTACTTATTTTATCCAGGTTCATTGTTAGGAATCAAGAGAGGTACTTTCACTCAGAACCCCATTTTTCTCCATGTGGACAATGGTATGAGAACTCCCGCAGCAGCTCACAGTCACTGTCACTTTTGCATGTGTGGCTTATTTGAAATGGAATGAGAGTGTTCTCACCACTCATTGGCCAACTGTCCCACTGAGGCATGAGCCCCCAGAAGCTTTTGCCGGAGGAAATGAAGTGACAGTTGGGCTGTCCTGTCACCTACAGAGTATGCTGTGGAAAGTTGCCTCTGCCTCCAGTTCTTGCCCCACCTTATTCTTCCGTCTGTTTGAAGTGAGCAGGTGTTGCCTTTGTGTTCTGAATAGGGACAAAGAGTGATACCTAGTACTCTCTGCTACATTCTTTCTGGGAAAGGGAAAGGGGGAAGGAAAAATAGAACAGTTTTATGTAGTTTACTTGGAAGAGGTAAGATTATAAGCATTATTAGGGGTATTGTAAACTTCCCTGGGCTCGTAAGCCTTTAACTCAATTTGTTCTGTAACAAGCTCTAGATCTATGGAGTAAACACAAATAATTATCTGCAGTAAAAAGGAAATGAGATGTCTCTATTAGACAAAACAAAACAGAGCAGCCCTAAGCCAAATATTGCTCTTGTGTTCAATTTGCTTTATTGTGATTTCTGACATTACAATTTTATATAATAAACTCCATGCTTGATGCCATAAAAACATCTTGTTCCAAGGTCCTGAGCTGACAATAAGCACATTTCCAGGTAACATAAAGTAAAATAAATGAGGGAACAGAATGAGAGGTCTGGACAGCCGCTCTCAAGGTTGGCACTCTATTGCATACGCTCCCTGGTCTCCCGTGTGGAGATCACAGCATCAGACTATCACACGAGCGAAGAGAGAGACCTCAGTGCTGCTGGTAATTGAAGAACTTGTTGTGTGGGAAAGTCTTGATTACAGCCATTACAAGCTTACCTCTGCTTCTCTTTAAACCTCTACACCATCCTGTCTAAAGTGCAACAAAGTAGCTCTTGCTGTTCCTGAGCCTCTGTTCTATAGAACCGGATCTCCAGATTTTCTCCCAAGGCTTCACTCCTCCACACTCAAGCCAGTGTTCCTTGGTAGGATCATTCAAAGCCAGGGACTCTGGGTACCAAAGAAGGATCATCCACCAAGGCTTTTGGGTTTGTCCTGTGCATATAGTCATATTTCATGGTGTCTTCCATGTGCCATGAATGAACAAGGAAAGGTTATAGTAATGAGTCTGGTGGTTGATGGCATGTCAAATAGAACACAGCTGAACAGAGAGGCATGGCTGTCATATGAGCCATATCTTGCTTTTGGGTAGAATTTGGATTAGGAGATAAGTAATTACATATAATGATTTCATTATGATATTTTCACGCATGTGTATCATATATTTTGATTGTAGTCATTCTCCGTTACCCTCTCTGGTCCTCTTCTACTCACATTGATTCCCTTCTTCTTTCCAAATACTTCTGCTTCTATTTTTATGATGTGTGTATGTGCGCGCACATGTTTGTGTACATGTGTATATGTGTGTGTATCCGTGGGTCTGTATCTGTGGGTGTATTTCCCAACAAGTTGCTCAAATGAGCATCGCTGAAGCGTTGCTTCTGAGAGCACAAGTATCTCTCCTTTTCTCCCTCATCAGTCATTAACTGCCTTCAAATCCTCAGGGGAAAGTGAGGCCAGATGAGGCGTCTTGCCTCATGAGGTGCTATCCCTTCACAACAGGAAGTTGATGGGCCCAGTCTTGTGCAAGGCTTACAAGTAACCACAGTTGCTGTGAGTTCAAGAGTTCAATGGCGATATCTTCCAACACATGGAGGACTGTCCCATAGCGCTCCTTCCCTTCATCTTGCTCTTTGTATCTTTTTTTTTGAGCTATTCTCTGAGCTTCGGAATGGTGATAAAGATGTCCCTCTTATGGCAGAATGCTCAAAGGTCACTCACTCTCATCACTAGTTCTGAGTCTCTGTGTTAACATTGTCCACTACAAGAAGAACCTTGTCAGGGTGGAGAGAAAGTTCAGTGGTTAGAGCACAGTTGCTCTTGCAGAAGACTCAGGTTCAGTTCCCTGAAAATATGTGGCAGCTCACAACTGTCTGCAGTGCCTGTTCCAAGCCCCCTTCTGGCCTGTGCAGGTACTGCATGCGTGTGATACACAGACATAATGCAAACGGGAAAAGCACATATACACATAGAGTAAAAATGGACAAGCCTTTACCAAAGTGAAGAAGAAGGAGAAGAAACTTCTCTGACCAAACCCAAGGACAGCACTGATCTATAGGCACGAATATAAATAGAAGGCAATTTCATGTCTTAGCCCAAATCCGTCACATTGACATTTGGAGTCATATGTCACCTGGTTCCCTGACTTTGATAGCCTTTCTCTCCATCATCTTGCCTCTGGTGGACACATTTCTGCCTCTGGGCCTTCATCTCATATTTCCTGTTGGACCTCCCTTCCCTTTGTCTCTATACATACCTCATGGCTTCTTTTCTTACCCTAGTTCCACCAAGTGAGGTTTGCTTTGTTTCCCTGGCAAAGCTCGAGTGGTTTATCATATCAATCTATCTATCTATCTATCTATCTATCTATCTATCTATCTATCTATCTATCT
>NW_021604604.1:12028962-12033176 GCF_004785775.1 Grammomys surdaster | reverse complement strand
TCTATCTATCTATCTATCTATCTATCTATCTATCTATCTATCTATCTCCCTTTTTGAACTTCCCATTGGACCCTTTACTGCACTACACAGGATAGGATTTTTGTAGGTGTTGTCCTTGGGATAAGTAAAGTCTTCAGAGGGGACCCCTCTGAAGGGATAGGGGACAAGGAGGCATGACTAAGAAGATAAAACACCAGAGAGGGTGATGGCAGCACCTATTCTGTAACAGAGAGAAAATTTCTTGAAAGAAGAGAATAATCCTTAGTATTCCCTCTCAGTGTAAGGATCTGATAGCAAATGAACAAATATAAGCAAAGCCAAATCAAGCCTAAACAAATACAAATAAAGTCAAAGTCAAGGTCTCGTAATCTGGTCTTCCCTGACTAGCCTGGAAATCACTATGTAGACTAGGCTGGCCTCAAATTTGCAACTATCCTCCCACCTCTGTTACCCAGGTACTGGGATTACAGAGGTGGGCTAAACCCAGCCAGAGGAGGGAAAATTAAAATTTCAAATTACTGAGTATGGCCATGAAAAGGTAAGCCATTATCCCACATTTCATTACAGCTACCGTTCCTCAGATAGGAACACCTGAGGCCACAGAAGTGAAGTGAATAAAATAGAGCCTATGATCAGATGGATGGAGGAAGGACATTTGTCACCATGTGAAATTTTATCCAGGGCCACCAAACACTGGAAGAGCTGGAATTTTCAGTCTCTGTTGCAAGCCCTTGAAAACTGGAGTCTCTTAGCTGCATTTCATGGAATGAATGAGTGAATGACATAAGCTCTAAGCACCACTCAGCCATTGTCCATCAGCAGTTTAGCCCAGCTGGTCCTGGTCCTGCTCCTCTGATTGATGGGCAATGCCGCCCTCATTACTGTGGCTTCGAATTCTGTCTTAGGTTCATCATTGGTCTGTTAACTATAGTTAACTTTCACTTTTCTCATGCTCCAGAGCCCTCTCTGGTATGACATGGGGTTATTTTAGGTGAGGAGAAGAAAATGGTTTTCTATCAGAAATGAGAAACTCATGGGATGAGCCATACTTGACCTTGATATAAGACCACCCCCAAAACAGAACAACTTTAGATGGATGGTGAAGAGCGAGAAGGCCCCTGTGTCTGGAACAGAGGACCTGAAGACATGGTCAAAACAGCTACAGGATCAGATCATGCCAAGCCTTGCAGACCAACGTGAGGAACTTGAAGGACATTCTCATTGAATGAGAAGCTCTTATATTTGAACCACATGGAATCCCAGTGTAGAAAGTTTAGTAAGATTGATGTTTCTATTTTCAAGATGAAGAAAATGAGACCCTGAGAGCTGGAGAAGCTGAATCCCAAGCTTCTGACAGCCCGCAGGGTATTCTTTCTTTGTTCTGCCTCCTACTCAATCTCGAAGGTTGATTGGCTCCCAACTGTGGTCTTCCACCTTGGGAGACCCTGAGAAGGTGACCTGCACTGAGTCACTTGTTCCTCCTCTGATACGTATGAAGAAGCTGAGAGTGATTTTCTTCTGGAATGTCATATTTCGTTTTGGCCGCTCTGCTTAGGGAAGCTGTGGAGACATCAGAGAGGCTCTGGGGCAGATCCAGAAAGCAATGATAGGGTGCGTTAGAGGCTCTCTAGGAGAAGCATGTTGGAAATGGTAGTGAAGGGTGAGATGGCTGTGACCCTCATTTGAATGAGCTTTCTGCCTGGTTCCGCTCTATCTCCTTGGAATACAGAGCTGGAGAAGGTCAGGTTCAATTGTAGCGGTTCAGCTGAGAGTGGGTGTGTGAGTGGATGTAACGAGCTTGTTAACAGGCAGCAGCATCACATTCCTAAGAAGGCCGCTCAGGATGGCTTGAGAAACTTGGTCCCTAGGGCTGTGTGAAAATTAGTTATTCTTGAAAAATAAGACATTGGTTTTCTCAGGGGTCGTTTTAATCTTTTATAGTCATTCAGCACCACTCCCCAAGGCCATGATAGAATATTCTTTGGGTATGGTACAGCCTGTCCTTAAGCAGAGGACTGCAGACGGTTGCCCTGGACTTTGTTGGTTACTTTAGGTGATGAGGACAAAAGGTGGTGCCAATGGCTGATTGTCAAGGTTACACTGGTATTCTAATTTCCTTTCTATTGCTGTGATAAAACACCCTGACCCAACATAACCTAGAAGAAAACAAGACCGCTTCAGTGTACAGGCTAAAGCTGAGCTATGTCACTGAGAGATGTCCAGGCAGGACCCCCACCCCAGCAGGATCCGGAAGCAGAAACTATGAAGAGATGCTGCTTGCAGACTAAGGCTTAGGTAGCTTTCTGATATATCCCAGCACTAACCCACCCAGAGAATGGCCACCATGCAGTTTCTCTAGGCTCTTTTCCCTGACTGGGTCTTTTTATAGTAATCAACAATCAATAAGACAATCCCCTCCAACATGGCCACAGGCCAATCCTTTAACTGATGTGAGCTTCTCAGCCAACTCTAGGCTGTGTCAGATTGACAGTTAAGGTTGACAAGGATACTTCACTCACAAGGGTTTCCTATTCACCTGTTAAAGAAGGCTTCCAGTGCATCTCAATTGAAAGCGCTTCTCCCCTCCCCACCCCTGCCATGTTGTCTGTAAAGAGCCATGTGTCCTCAATCCCCCTTCCTCCCTTAACACCTGTCTTTTCTTGAGCTACAGAGAATGGAATGTGAGGGGACTCATTTGGGAGAAGAAAGACAAAACAGCCCCTAAAACCTCCATCTGCTTTGCCAGGAGATACCTCCAATCAGCCAGATGTCCCCATGCCCTTTTGGCAGATGTTTCCAGCCATATGACAGTCCCCACTGGCCATCCCATGGTTCCACCAATCATCCTTTAGGTAGGAGTTCAATGGGGACAACAAAGCACAAAGTATGAGGCCGCCCAGTGTCACAGGGACCAAAGAGCTGGGCACATGCCTTTTCTTCCATCAGATTCTGTCTGACTGTAATGGTCTGTGTGCACTCCAGGGTGCTCAGGCAACCCTTTCTTCCCACAAGGTGAATGTCGCTACAGTTCTTGGCTGTCCATAGAGGCAAGTGTTTCACAACCACGTAGCTAGTGTTTGATGTGGTTTTCCTCCTGTTGATGTGTTAGCACAGTTCTCTGTGGCCAAGAAGTCGAGTGCCCTTGACCACCAAGGCAAGTACCTCATCATCATGTCCACCAGAATCTTCACTTTAAAAAAACTTTACAGGAATGCATGTATTCTAAGTTTGCTTTATCTGTTTGATACTACCCAGAATTCTTTGCCCAGGGAATGGGTCTGCGCACAAGTAAAATGGATCTTTCCACATTCATTGATCCAATCTAGATAATCCCCTACACATAAACATAGAGGCTAATATTATCTAGATAAACCATTACAGATATATCTAGAGTCTTATCCCTGAGGAGGGGGGCATTTAATTCATGACAAGGTGACAAAACTATCCTTTCTGGGCATTTTAAGATCATGATTGTGACTAGGATCTGGCTATAGTGGCAGCACAATCAGGAGAAGATTCATCTCTCTCACTTCTTTGACCATCATTAGTGTCACATCAGTCATGTGACAGGTGCCCTGGATTGCATTGCTGTGCACTGTGACTTAGGATCCCACTGGGAGCCAGGCAGACTGGTCTCCACATTGATAGATCCAAGAACCAGTGGACATGGATAGTAAATGAAAAAATTCAGTGGCAGGTAAGCAGCCATAAAAGATAAGAGGGAGAAAGAATGGTATGGGTGGGTAGGATAGAGGAGGAAGGTTTGGGTGGCCATGGCTTATATACTAAAAGTCCAGAATGCACCAATTTCACAATGGGAATGGCTGGGAATTGGCTTGCACAGGCCACTGAGAGCCACCATGTCCTGGGACTTCAGCATAGCTAGAGTAGTTAGCTGATCCCTTTTCTCCCTTCTCGAGAAACTCAGTGCCCTGTTAAGCTATTGGTTTAATAACCTGAGTCAATGTAAATTTTTCAGACTTCATTGTCTTGGTTACTGTTCTATTGTTACGAAGAGACCAAGACCAAGGCAACTTATAGAAGAAAGTGTTTAATTGGGAGCTGGCTTACAGTTTCAGAGAGTAAATCCTTGATAATCATGCCAGGGAGAGTAGTAGCAGGCAGTAAGGCATGGTGCTGAGAAGGGAAAGCTCACATGATCTACAAGTTACAGGGAGAGGGGGGGATGGAGGGAGGGGAGGGAAGGGGAAGGT
>NW_021604604.1:12028540-12028862 GCF_004785775.1 Grammomys surdaster | reverse complement strand
GAGACTGGTCTTTGAATGGGCTTTTGAAACTTCAAAGCCCATACCCAGTAACACACATCTTCCAACAAGAACACACTTTATAATTCTTTCCAACTAAAATAGCCACCAACCAGAAACCAAACATTCATGTACAGCCTTTGTGGGCTATTGTCATTCAAAGTACCACAGGAATAAAACTGCATTTCTTTACCTACTATTTGCTGAACGTTCTCTGAGCCTGTGGACAGTGCAGTGGATCCTGAACTCACGACATGCATTCTCGGACAGGTAGGAGGATGGACATACCATTCAAAGAGAAGAGGACCTGGGCTCTTTCCCAGGC
>NW_021604604.1:12020755-12028140 GCF_004785775.1 Grammomys surdaster | reverse complement strand
CACCAACCAGAAACCAAACATTCATGTACAGCCTTTGTGGGCTATTGTCATTCAAAGTACCACAGGAATAAAACTGCATTTCTTTACCTACTATTTGCTGAACGTTCTCTGAGCCTGTGGACAGTGCAGTGGATCCTGAACTCAGGACATGCATTCTCGGACAGGTGGGAGAATGGACATACCATTCAAAGAGAAGAGGACCTGGGCTCTTTCCCAGGCAAGACCAAGGGCTCCCTGCTATTCACAGCTTTCCTTCTGCGTTTGCAAGAGTCAACAGACAATGAAAATGAGGCCTACATATTTTACTTGGTAAAACTGATTTTATTTTTAGTGCTAAACTGAAGTCGAGAACAGAAGCGATGAGCTGTAGAATTAAATGGGGCATTTTAATCTCAATATGATTAATCCTTTATTTTTTCCTGTCTAAAACATGTACCAACTGATGAAAGCCCAGACTTAATTTTTGTACATTTAAATGATACCCTATAGAATATTTTATTAGTGACAGTTCACTACTTAAAATGAACATTTCCAGTAATGAACTGCAATTCACTAGATGCCTAAAAGACCCAAGAAATCTAAACCTGGTTTGCTATACAAGCTCCCCATGCAGACAGCCCATTATCCATCCACAGAAATGTTTTTCTCTTCCATGGCCCTTGGAGTGTTTAACAATTTCTTGTGGTAGTAGATGTGTCTCACGTTACTAGCTATGACTATTCTTAGTTTTATTTTATAAATGGCAGCTGGTTAAAGTCCCATCAGAACTCTATAAGGGAACACACACACACACACACACACACACACTTATGATATAGATCTGTATATCAGAAAGAATACAGACCAAGAAGTGTGGGGTTAGGTAACAGCTTTCAAGAAAACAGATGGTGGATGGGAATTTGAACCCATGTCTTTCTGGGCCAATGACCTTTTCTGCTATACTTCAGTGCTGATTTTCCAGTTTGAAATGTTGAGAGTCTGCTCCTACTGTGTAACTGTTTTCAGCACAGATTAGGCTAGTGTGAACGTTTTCCTCAGAATGCTGGCTATGTTCCCTTTGAACATCACTTTTTGTTTTGCTCTGTAAATTTGAGGAGCCACTGAGCACCAACAAACTAGGCACCTATAAAAGCCACTGAAAATTAAGTGACCTTTCTGTTTTAAATTTGTTATGGTGCTAGGGTGTAGAGTTAGTGGGGTCCTGCGTCTGCTCCACCACAGGGTTTGGCTGCTTGGGGAGGCAGGATGCAGGAAGTTTGACTGCACTTACCCCATGCTGTTGCCTAGCGGGGATGTGGGGCTGTGGGGGAAGCCGGGGGGGGGGGGGGGACACCACCCCAGGGGTAGGGAAGCACAGTCTGAGGTACAGGACAGCCAGAGCTGGCTCAGGGGTCCCTGGGCCTCCAAGGAGGCTGGGACTGTCTGGTTCTCAGGCTTTCAGACACCCAGGCGCTGCTGGATGCTGCAGAAGAGCTTAGAACAAAGTGTCCCCCCACTCCCAACCCCACAGGCTGGATTTAGCCCAGGGCTCAGGGAGGGGGGAAAGGGGGAGCTCCAGCTGGTGAGTCCTTGGCTTGACTGGTGGCACTTGGCTTGGTTTGGTGGTGGCCTCTAGCTGGGAGTGCTGAGAGGCCTTCTACAGAGATGAGACAGCGGCTCTACAGGTGAAGGCCTCCATGGCTCCCCATGGCAGATCCTGAGGAAAAGAGGGAGTCCATGGTTTTAAGGCATTTATTGTCATGGTGGAAAGTAGATGAGTAAAACCATACCCTACTTCTCGGGGTGGGCCTGAGGTTAAATACCTTTTGCAGGGAGGAGTGTCTGGAAAGGAGGGTTTATTGGCTAAGTCCTCCAGGCCTTTAGGTACCTCATTCAAATGGAGATCTGTCTTGAGTCTACATGACTACAGGTCATGTCCTGTACCTGTGGAGGGGTTTGGGGTGTTGCCCTTACATGACTGACGGCCACAAATCTATGGAGGGCTGTTTTCTCATGCCAGGAGCCTGGTGCTCAGGAACAGGCAAAATGCCATTAGGGTCACCCAGGTTTTGAGCCTTAGCTCAACCGGGAACAAGGCTACCTTTCATGGTTTACACTAGGGATGGAACACTGGGCCTGGTACATGGGACAATGTCACTCTACCTGTGAGGTTCTTTCTCATTTGATTTGAATGAGGATTTGGATGCCTAGATCCTTATCATGTGACTATGTCATAGACTTTGCCATTGGTAATCCTTGAGTCTAGTAAGACTGACGGTCTTAGTTACTGTTCTACCGCTGTGGAGAGATGCAATGACCAAGGCATGTAATTGGGCTGGCCTACAGTGTCCCAGGCTTAGTCCATTATCATCATGCTGAGGAGCATGTCAGCATGCAGGCAGGCATGGTGGTGGTGAAGCAGCTGAGAGCCTTACATATCTCCATAGCAAATAGGGAGTGGCAGGGAGAGGGCTGGTGTAGGCTTTTGAAAGGATTCAGGGGAAGTGGACCTGATCAGAAAGGTTCTTTGGAGTAACTCTTGTCTGTGTTGTCTGGAAATCGGCAGTTCAGTTCACAGGTTAGCAGGCCTCGGCAGCTCGATCCACTCACACACTTTATGGATACACCAGCACTCCATTTTGGTAGAGTTAGGTTAGCAACAGCAATGGCACAACCTAGCAGAGACAGCCAGGCTTCAACTTTGGTTGGCATCAGCAGGAGAGATCCAGAGGGACACCAGGAGGTGTTCTCAGCTATGCCTCTCTCTGGGAAGTGAAGATCAGCAAAGATATGAGACCCACAAACCTATCCTCAGTGATATACTTCCTTCAGTAAGGCCACACCTTTTAAACTTACCCAAACAGCACTACCAACTTGGGACTAAGCATTCAAATGCTGAACACTGTTGGGGACATCTTTTTTAAACTACCACAGAGTCCATCATAACAAGAAAGTCACTGTAGCAAGAGCTTAGGGGAGCTTATTACATCACATTAGTAATCAGGCACAGAGCACAATGCTACTTTCTCCCATCTTACACAGTCCAGGATCTCCTGCCTAGGGAATGGTATCACCCACAGTGGGAATGTCCTCCTATCTTAATTAAGATCATTCCCCACAGGCATGCTCAGAGACCTTTTCCCCCAATGATTCTAGACTATGTCAGGTTAACAATTACCACTAACCATCACAACAAGGAAGCTGATCTGTTCTGTTTACCTTTTTTCTTGCAGAAGAAGGCACTCAGGCCTCTTATGCAATCACACAGACATATCACACTTTTCCTTCTTAGTCTCATTTTTGGCTAGGTATATGTGGAAATGCCAGCACCAGAAAAGGCCCAAAGAAGAGTCCTGATGCTATAGAATCTGCGATGGGAAGGTGCATAAAAGCACACATGCATCAGTAATTCTTTGGTAGATACACCCTGTTAACACAGTAAAGAATCAGCAGCTAAGCATCCTGACTCCTTTAGCCTTTGAGCTACTATATTAAGCATATCACTCAGATGAGAACACCAACCATATGGTAGCAGAGGGAAAGAAATGTGTTTTTTCTCTAGTTTGACATGCAAATAAGAGGGAGGATCCTGCAAAGGCACAAGCCAGCTTTTAATCTTAGAGTAGGAGAAGGCCACCCCAGCCTAGTGAAGTCATCTAATCCCCTGACCTGTGCCTCCAGCCATCAGAGACAATGGAATGGTGGGGGCAGTGGGAGGGAGTTCCAGAGACCTTTGGTACAAGAGTGGCCTCTGGAAATGGAAGGGTATCCTGCTGAGTTAGGAGAAGCCCTTCTCCCCATCCCTACCCTTTTCCACTCACTTTTGGAACAATCACTCATTGACTAGAAATACAATGAAAAGGACCATGGATAGGGAAAGGCCAAGCTCCCCGTTTTTCTTTCTCATGTGTAGAGGCAAAGATTTCTTCTTTCTTGTCCCCACCCCCACCCCAGTTATTTGAATGCCCTGTCATTGCCTTCTTCTCAAAGTCAATACGCCTGGTCTAGCTGTTCTTCATAATCTAGCCCTTGATTTTGGTATTACACATTCATACTCATATCCATATTGATCCAGACTCCTCAGTTCCTCATCTCTACAAATGCAGCCACTCCAAATCCTGAAATTCCCAAAACACCAAGTTCTCTGTCACCTCAGGCCTTTTACCATGACTATTCCTTCTGTTTTTCAAGGTGTGTCTGTTTGTGTATGTGTGTGTGTGTGTGTGTGTGTGTGTGTGTGTATCCATCCCTGTGTTTCCTACCCCCATCTTCCTTTTCTTGGATAAATTGTATTTACCCTTTCTTTTCAGAAAGTCTTCCCCGAGCCAGCTAATGTATCTTAACCTTGCAGTCACCCAAGAAGCAGCAGGCAGTCTGGCGTCTCCATAGATAATCCCAGTTTCCTTTATCTAGTAAGCTAGAGGTCAGTATGTGTTTACTGAAGGAGCAGGCAATCCAGCCCACATCGGCTGTGCATCTTCCCTACCTACCCCCCATCTCATATCATCTGATCTATAAATGAAGGAAAATAGTGGGAGGCAGGGAGGCAGGGAGGCAGGGAGATGGGGAGGCAGGGAGATGGGGAGGCAGGGATGCAGGGCTTGCTGCCAGCCACCTTCCTTCTGATGGAGTAGAAAGGTGTCCACCCACCTTACTCTCCCTCCTCTTCCTTGCTACAATCTAGAATGTTCCTGCCTTGCTGCTGCCTTTCTTCCCACCCTGGAACATTATCTTCATATGGTGAAGGTGTTTAGAGGACTAATACTTCACCAACTCCTAGAAATAGATAGTGTTTGGCTTCTGTTTGTTAAAGATATAAATGATTTCTTCAGGGGGCTCCAGTAAAGAGGAACTTTACCACATAAAAGACAAAGCCTGTTTTCCTTATTTCCCTTTGCAAATATGGAGAAAGAGCTTCACCAGGTCCTATGCATGTGTGTGCTGTGTATGTATGTATGTGTGTATGTGTATATGCATATGTGTATATATTGGTGTGTGTAGTGCATCCATGTATATGGGTGTTATATGTATGCATGTGTATATATGTGCATGCACATGTATGTATGTGTGATGTGTATGTGTGTGTGTGAGATGCATGCTTATGTGTATATCTATATGTGTAGGGTGGGGTGTGTGTATATTTGCCCCTCCTCCCCAAGAGACAAAAAAAAGGCTTCAAGTACACGCTGCCCCTGCTCTGAGGATATATCAGGAACACTTTTTCATTTGCATCCCCTCTAGGACACAATCATGTGAAAACTTGTTTTAAGGGAGAGCTAATGTTTATTTAGCTTATAATTAACATTTTGTTTGGCTTTCTGTGTGGGGGGTGTCCATCTGTTTATTATTTGTTTAGTTACTTCGATTTGCATATCACTGTGTTAATTACCATGTAATTTAAGCCCTTAGGTATCTCTCATGATAATGTTCTTGGGAAAGGATTTCTATTTAACCCTGAGATGAAAGGGAACAGCTACTTCTTATCTGGGGTTTCTAGCTCTAGCTCGTGCAGTTGAGTTGAAGACAGCTGTATCCAAGTATCTAACCTCCTCAGGAAGAGTTTCATGGGGATCTACTTATACAACTCGTGCTTTTTGAGAGCACTAGAACCTCAAGTTCTGTGACTTTAGTGAGAGTGAGTAGACCTGTGGATGCGGTGTGTGAGAAGCCCCCTGTGGAGGACAGCTGTCCTTATTTCTACTCTGTACAATAATAGCTTCTTCCCTTGCTGACCAGAGTCTGTATTCCTAGCACTTCTCCTAGAAAACTCTTTTTGTTGCCTTGCCAGTGAACAAGCTGCGGGGGTTGCCTCTGCCCCTTCCGATTAGACAGAGCTTTGTCTGAATTACAAAGTTCGCAAGCAGAAGAGGCTACCCATAAGTTAAACACAGAAACCCCAGCCATGGTATCCAGTAAGTTCCCTGCTGCACTCTGTTCTTGGCCCCCATGCTATGAGGGATTGTGATGTCCACCTCACAGGTAGGCACTCTGTGAGCTAGCTCAGTGCTCTTAATATATTTGCTACTCAGTGTATGTCTCCCAGTAGAACTGAGTCTCACTAGGAGATGTTTTAAGCCTATTGGATGAATAACAGCTATGCAATTTCAGAAGCAAGCAGTACTTTATTTTCTCGGTGGAAACCTTGAGGGAAACAGTTCTAAGCAAATCTAAACATTTCCATCACGAGCTGTAACCAGGTTAACATTTGCATCTCCCTGTGTTGGGTGAAAAGGACGTTTTATACATTCTACACATTCTCAAAAACTATTCCTGACCAAAGCAGTCTCTAGTTGCTGGCCATGTGCCACGCTGTGATCAGGTTTGTTCCAGGTGTCCCACCTTGGTCTTTCTACAAGCATTGTCTCATCGTATTGCAGTGTGGAAAAGGCTGTAACTCTGCACTCAGCTGCTCATGGAAGGTAAAAAATTCTTCCACATTGGTTATGAGGAATACTGTGTCAGTAACTACAGTTAACCTTTAGGTGATGGGAGAGTCCTCTGTGAGAGGTAGTGGTCAGTAACATCAACTTGCCATAAAGCCCAGTCTGGCCTTGAATTCTCAACCCTCCTGTGTGTGCCTTTTGAATGCTGAGGTCACATGTGCTCACTACCTTACACATATTTACAATTCATTTTTTTAATTTAAATTTTAATGCTTGGGATTTAAGCTAGGATATCACTCATGAAAGGCAAGTAAGGATACTACCACTAAATCTAGCCATAGCCCTTACATACAATTTCGATAAACAACTTAAATTTGTTTAATAAATAGATTATTTGGAAGTCAGAACATTTTAATCTGTGATGCTAAGGAAGCAAATTAATTCTGGACATAAGCTAAAACATATTGGAGAGATGAGGTTGGGGCCTTAAGAATAGGAAACAGGACCCTCGGAGTCATAAGCATTTGGGATAAAAGGTTCTATCAAGATATGCCACCATAATGGATTTGCTGCAAAATTTTGACACAGGTGGGCTCTGAGAACCTATACTTGACTAGGTGTATTGTAAGTATTTATCTACTGGTCTGGGTGTGCCATTTATTCCAGCATTTTCAAGACCCAACACATGAGATGTCTTTAATAAATGATTCTTGAATGAGTTAATATTTATCCTTGTAAATGCCAGAGAAAAATAGAAACTAAATTATACCACAATGAAATGGCTACCTCATTGACTAAGTATGCATAGCCAATGGCTCCAGAAGGGTGAATCAGCGTAGAGTTGAAAAGAAATCTGTGGTGGTTTGAATATGCTTGGCCCAGGAAATGGCACTGTTACAAGGTTTGGCCTTGTTGGAGTAGGTGTGTCCTTGTTGGAGTAGGTGTGTCCTTGTTGTAGTAGGCGTGTCCTTGTTGTAGTAGGTTTGTCCTTGTTGTAGTAGATGTATCCTTGTTATAGTAGGT
>NW_021604604.1:12012930-12020745 GCF_004785775.1 Grammomys surdaster | reverse complement strand
GTTGTAGTGGGTGTGGCCTTGTTGGAGTTGGTGTGACCTTGTTGGAGGAAGTGTGTCCATGTGAGTGTGGGCTTTGAGTGCTTCCTTCTAGATGCCTGGGGATGCCAGTCTTCTCTTGTTTGTCTATGGAACAAGATATCAAACTCTCAGCTCCTCCAGTACCACACGTGCCTGAGCCCTGCCATGCTCCCACCTTGATGATAATGAACTGACATCTCTGAACCTGTAAGCCTCAATTAAATGGTATTCTTATAAGAGTTGCTTTGGTCATGGTGTCTGTTCACAGTAGTAGAACCCTAAGACAAAATCAAGGATTTCTGCAGGCTGGCTCAGAACATATTCTTTCCAATATGGAAAGAAAATAGCTTGCATGAAGACATGAAAGGCCTGCTTATTCAATTTACATATGGACAGAAGCTAGATCAAAACTCTAAGCAGAGCTCATAGAGGCTCACAGAGACTGAGCTGACAATTAGGGGTCCCGCATGGGTCTGGCTTAGGCCCTGTTGAATATATGTTAGGGTTGTGTAGCTTGGTGTTCTTGTGGGGACTTCTTACAGTGGGAGAGGGGGCTGCCTCTGACCCTTTTGCCTGCTTTTGAGACCCTTTCCTCCTACTGGGTTGCTTCATCCAGTATTAAGGGGAGGAACTGGGAGGTGAGGAGGAAGGGAGGGGAAACTGCAGTTAGGATGTAATATACAAGAGAGAAAAAAGTGTGTATGCTGCGAGTTTGAATCCCCAGCCCTCTTCTGGTCTTCTCATGTGCCTGGAAGGGCACACATACCTACACATTCATAAGTATGAGTGAGTGCAGGAGGGTGTGCAGAGGTGAGTAGACACACACTCACACATACATACACACACAGTAATTTTACTGGAATGAATGTGTGTGTGTGTGTGTGTGTGTGTGTGTGTGTGTGTCTGTGTAACTGTTAGGCTTTAGGGACAGCTGCTCTATTTTCTGTCTATACTGTTTGTTCCTTTCCTTACAGTCTGTGGCTATTTGTGTTCTCTGGGTTGTAGGGATCCATTACGACTTCCTAACCTGTTTTCTGACTCTCTAGACATATCTGAGTAAACAGAAGAGAGTAGAATTAACCTTTTGAATGTTTCAACTTTTTTTTCCTAACAAAAATAAGTGTGTTATTTCTTCATTAGTTTGAATGAGAGAGATGGGGGCCAGGAAATGAAATCTAAGGATTCTGCCAATGATAAGCCTTTGACATAAAAAAAAAATCTTACCTCCTTTTCTCTCTATGAAAAATCAGATTATTCAGAGTCTTAATGTGTCAATAAAATGACTACTTCCTTATTTCCTTAGCTGATCTGGAAACTGGAAACTTCTACCCCTTTTCTCCTCACAAGTTGGCTTGTCTTAGCTGTTGGCCCCATCTGCCTGTCTGCTACCTGCTGGCTTAGCCTGTTTTTAGTTTCCCTCCGAACTTCCTGGGTTTTTGTCAGCCTTAGCTGTGGACTGTAGTAGCCTCACACAGACAGCTTTCCTGAGTTTCTGAAGGGGCTCCTGGCCTTTCCTACTGAATTATACATTTTCCTTGTCAGCAGTATGAGCACTGATTCCTGTCTTCTGTAACTTTACAGAAAAAAAATGTCTTTTGACATTATTTTTTCATAAGTCATTGCAGTTAATATTAATTTCACATTAATATTGCTGCAACACTACATGGGAAGTATACTTTCTTCATCTTCAAAGGAAATGGAAATGGGTGTCAGTAACTCATGTAGGCATTTCTTATATTAGGAATAGATTTTTAAAATTTATTTATTGTTATTTTGTGTATGTGCGTGCGTGAGTGTGTGTGGGTGTGTGTGTGTGCATGTTTGGGTGTTTATGAGTGTGTGTATGTGCATGTGTGCATGTGTGTATAGGGGTGTGTGTGTGTGTGTGCATGTGTGTGTATATATTCATGTGCCTCTGTGTGTGTGTATGGTTGTGTGTGTGTGTGCGTGTGCCTGTGTGTATGTGTTTGTGCATGTGTGTATGTGTTGGTGTGCTATGATTGTGTGTGTGTGTGCATATCTGTGTGTGCATGTGTGTGTGTGTATGTATGTATATGTGCAAGTGCCTCTGTGTGTATATGGTTGTGTGCGTGTGCCTGTATGTATGTGTGTGTGTGCATGTGTGTGTGTGTTGGGGTGCGTATGATTGTGTGCATGTGTGTGTGTGTGTGTGCATATGTGTGTGTGCATGTGTGTGTGTGTTAGGGTGGGCACATGCATGCCATGGCATGTGTGTGGAGTTCAAAGGTCTGCTTTTGCATCGTTCATTTTCCCTTCTCGTTCCCCACTTTTCATGGATTCCGTGGCTCTACCTCAGGTCTTCAGGCTTGTAGACCTTTAACTATTAAGTCATCTGCCTGGCCCAGGCATGGCTTTCTAATGCTTAGAAATCTAAGTAGAAACGGACAGTTAGCTAACCTTACAGATGGTTTGTATCCATGGTTTCCCTACACCCCTCTCCAGCTATCATTTTCAGAGTATCCAATCTTTATTCTTTTCCTCAGATCTTGTAGAGTTGCTCCAAAGTTCACACTCATCCCTGCTTTCCTGGTTCCTTTTACATTGTTAAGTGGAGGAGGGCAAGCATTTTCATGAAGTCTATAAGGTACAGTTAGCATTTCCCTTATTCTTTCTTTAACAGAGCCAGCCATTCATCTGCCACTACTCTTAGTCAAGATTAATGCAATGACATTTATCAGTGAGCTGTCACTTCTAATTTTGTTTCCAAACTTAGATATGAAATAACAATTTTCATGTACACATAGGGAACAACAGTGAAGAATATAAACGTTGTACTATATGTGTGTGTCAGGATGTATTTGACTGTTGACAAGAAGATTCAAGGTGGCTTGGGCAGTAAGCCGGGTTTGCTGGCATTTGTGTCATTGCTGAGATGTGTATGGCGAGGCTCCCACTTGGCTGAGTAAGATCCCATTGCAGTCAAGACCCTGACTTCTATCATATGCTCTCTGTTTACCACAGCTTCTCTTCTTTGTGTGGTCACAAGATGGCTGCCAGTGACTTCTATAACAGCCAATTCCTTATTCAAGGCCTGAACCTGATACCCAAATCTCAGCCAGGAATGGGACTAGCTCTTCTTCACAGCACATTTATGTGTCATTGATGTGATCCTCAGTGGAAAAATGCAAAGAGAGGGCGTTGAAGGTTTAGTGGAAGGCAACCTTGTGTCTACCATCTTAAAATGCTAAAGAATAAAAGTCAGTAAGGCAATGTTAATCTCTCCAGTTTCATCATGAAGCTGTTTGACTTAAATTCTTTTTAGACTATAAGATTAATCTCTGTAATGTCTCATACATAATCTATTTTTACATAAAAAATAAGAACATTGTTAAGTAGAAGCTTCTATTTAATATCTTCGGCTAACAGAAGAAAATCGCATGGGAAGAATTACTTTAATTTTTTAAAATTATTTTATGTATGTAGGTGTTTTGCCTGCGTATATGTCTGTGTACTACATGTGTGCCTGGCAAAAATGCTATCAGAACTCCAGAGAACTATTTTAAGATGCTATGTAGGTGCTGGGAACTGAACCATGGATCTTCTGCAAGAAGAACAAGTGTCCTCTCCAGCCTTAGAGTTACTTTAAAAAATTCTGTCCATCTTCTTATATATAAACTGAATAAAATCTCACATCTTTGGATGGGAGGTGATTATCAAAAATCAAGCAGACTTTTAATTGATTCTAAAGGTTTTTTCCCCTCTAATTTTTTCCCAAAAATTAGAATTGTAATTTCCTGAAATACCGTTGGACAGTTTGAATATGACTTTGCTTAATAGTCTATACTTTCTCTCTGCTTGACTTGTAACTCTAATTTGGTCACAGTTAAAAGTTAAGTAGGAAGCTGAAAAACTCTTTTATAGTGTCATAATATTTCAGAAATAGCAAAGTTCATTTGTTTGGAAAAAATGTACCTGTCTTAAAGAAACATGGAGTAAGCATCCATAATTTCCTTGTAGCATCTGAGAGCCATTAGCACTGTAGGAACTGGTGTACCCAGACAATGAGCAAAACGTGAGTGTGAATTGCGCTGTGTCACAGAACTAAATATTAAGGCCATGGGCAGGTCAGCAGCCCTTTGAATCTCAATTTCTTGGTTTTTGATAAATAAAGCAGTAGGCTCCTCCCCTAGCTCTCAGCTTTTCAAATTAAACATTGAAATGAAATGTGATTAGCTCTGTGTCTCAGAAATCTTAATGATAATGACATTGATGCAATAAAATCCAGGACCAAGCAGGAAAAGACGCAGTACCCAGCTTCACGGAAAGATTCTGACTGTTTCATCAAAACTGCATTTAGCTGCCATGTCGGATTCTTACCAATTTCTTAGGAAGTATGGCTGACAGGTAAAAAGGTGGCTGGGTGTGATAGGTGTGATGACACATGCCTTTCATCTCAACACTTGAGAGGCAAAGGCAGACTGATTCCTTGGAGTTTGAGGGCAGTATAGTCTACACAGTGAGTTCTAGGCCAGCCAGGACTACATAGTGAGACCTGTTTCTAAATAAATAAATATATACATATATACATACACACATTAATACATACATAAGCAAACATAAATAAATATATACATATATACATGTATATATGTATATATACACATATATATGTATGTGTATATATATATACATATATATATATGTATGTATGTATATATAAATCTATGTGTAGAGAGGGTAGGATTGACTTTTACTTGGGGAAGAATTCTTCTGTGTTCCATAATGTTCTATTCTTTGGCCTGGACCAGAGGACACTGCTTTACGTTGTTCTTGTCATGACCCTGTACTGCTGTTGTTTTTCTGTGGAGTAAGACTTCTGTGGTTTGGGGACACAGGTCAAGAAGACCTTCCTCTCCAGTACTTGTCCTCTACTTGGGCTATAGAAATCATTCTTCTGCAACTTTCAGTGAATTTCTAAGGGTCTGTATGGGATTCTTTCTGGTCCTTCCTCCAGAGAGTTGGCAGAACCGTGGCCATCTGAAGCCTGAGGCATGCTCGTATGCAGTGTGTGGAGAGAGTTTAGAAGAACAGGCCAAGGTTCTAGATACCCAGGAAACAGATGAGACATTAGCTGCATGTGGTGGTACATACCCACAGGCACAGTAGTTAGGCAGCTGAGCTTAGAGGGTTGTGAGTTCCAGGCCAGTCTGGGCTATATAGTCAACCCCCTGCATCCCAGTAGAATTGGCTGAGCCTACTGCAAAAACCACAAACTTGTGATGATTCTGCATACATATTTTATTTGATAGCTTATTGTTTTGATTTTATTTCTTAGGAAGTTGTTTGTTGGGAGATGGGCTTGAGTAAGATCTCAGAGGTAGAACATGCCCAGCAGGTACAAGGCTCAGGGCTCAATACCCAGCATTGAAAAAAAAAAAAAGGTGGGTGTGGAGGGGGTGCAAGGCAAATAAAGGATTTATATTCTGAGTCCCTGTGTCACCATAATAGCTTAGTGCTCGTGGTTTTCTCATCTGAATGGAGACTGTCTTGATTAGATATTTGTCCCTAGATGTGGCTAACCACTTGCATCCCTAGAGACTTAAACTGTGTGATTACCATGCTCCCCTTGCCCAGGTGTGGTGTTTTAGAAGGCTGGCTAAGAGCTGCAAGTGTGAAGAGCTTTCCAGTGGCATCTTATGTCTTCCTGCTTGTTTGACTTTGATGCCCCCTCTGCCAGAGGACCGCCATGTTTCCCTGCCTCAGCTCCAACGATCCTTTTCCTTTGTATCTGTAAATGAGTAATAAGTTCTAACCAGGAGACAGTTTGTATATTGGGTGTTTCTTAAAGCCTGTGCTTTGCCAGGTTCTTATTACACGCCTCTACAGCCATCGCTGGGGTTTTACTGCCAAGTTACTACTAGACTCCAAGCGAGTGAGTGTTAAGCAGAAAGAACTGTTGTAGTCATGTTACTGGAAAGAAGAGAGGGCTCAGTAAAGATTGAACAGGGACAATGTCCTGTTGAGGGAGTCCTTGGTGACTTCTGATTGCATGACAGCATCCCTCACTAACACAAGTCCTCTCAAGTGGATGGCACGTTTCTGTTCAAGATGTGGGGTGTTGGGGTTGGGGGAGAGCTTGGCTGTAAAGATCTTCCTGTGCAGGTATGAGGACCCGAGATCAAGGTGCAGAACCCACGTGAAAAAAGTCAGGCATAGTGGCACAGGCTTGTAATCCCAGCCCTGGGGAAGTCGAGACAGGCAGATCCCTGGGGCTCACTGGCCAGTCAGCCTAGCTATTTGGTGAGTTTAAAGTCAATGAGGGACTTTGTTTCAAAGCAGAAGGTGGAGAGCGACTATGGGAAGATACCCAAAGTTGACCTCTGGCCTCTGTACACATGTGCACAATGGCCCTCTCTTCTGTGTACCTGCTTGCACCCACATAAACCATGCCAGCATATGTGCATGGACAGACACACACACACACACATATTCGTGCGCACACAAGCATGCATTCACACATGTCTGATGCCGGTGAAGTAAGGAAATCTTGATCGACACTGTGTATCTCCTGAAGATAGTTACAAGCATTCAGCCAGTGACAGCCTGCTTTTGGAGATATATGAATACTCTGAAGAAAGGAAGCCCAGGCGATGACAAGCAGTCATTCTTTCTCACCATCCGCTCTTACTTCAGTGGTTGGAAAATGCTGGTGAAGAGCTGAGAACTGATGGTCTGCAGAGCTCCCGGTCTTGCCATCATTGCGTGTTAAGAGTGTGTGAGTCAGCCTTGTTCTCTGAGGAAATCTAGATATTTACACTACAGTCAATTTGACTTTCTCCACTTGCTCACGATGAAAGCGGAACGTGTAAATGAACTGTCTGCTGGGAAATTAAACGTTGACTGAGGTAAAATTCCATGCTCTGAGTTGCACCATGAGTGGGAGAGAGCAGGTCAGGACTCCAAGTGCGACTTACTGGGATTTATTTCATACGGTCCAATTAAATCTGCCTGTGACAGAAACACCTATGCCCTTCTCTTCGTGAGCATTTTGATTCCTTCATATTGCTTCTCGGCTCTTAAAACCTGAAAGTGAACCTGACGAAGCACCTCTCACGATGTTAAATCTACCCTTGGAGTAGGCTGCCATCTTTAAGGGGCTTTTTCTGCTTCAGCCATACCACATACACACCCCATTACCTGTTCCCTTCTACTCCCCTCCCAAGCCTTTCCCTTTCTCTCTGAGCCTGGCCTACTGGCCAAAGCTCAGAATACAGGATACCCCTGGGGTACAGAGGAAGACACTGAACCATACCAAACCAGGCTCTCCAGGCTCTTCCTCTGTGTGCCCGTGCTGTCTTATGATATTTATATACATCCTGTGTTTATGAGCTGGCCCAGGGGCCACCTAGCTTTGTGTTTCTCCTCTCTCTGTCTTCACTGCTTTGCCCCGTGTCTGGCACTCCTCCACACTCTCTTGATGTGTTAGGAAGCCTCGGTTTATGGGTTTTATATAAGCTTTCCACGTATTGCATGCTGTAATGTTGCTCCAGGTAGCAAACTTGGAGAAAGACAGTGATAGCCACAGGTCTGCTTTCCCTGCCCACCTGCCCTCTCCACTGCTTCAGTCTGATGTGCGAACAGGGTGCTCCCTGTGCCCTCATCCCTCTTCCCATGTGACATGTGACATCAGTTGGCTGTCTTGGGAAGCCCTACTCCCCTGGGCATAGTCACTCATATTTTGTATCCAGGTGTTAAATCCATGAGCAAGGCTGTCTCTCATCCCAAGAATAGAAAGAAAGAAAGAAAGAAAGAAAGAAAGAAAGAAAGAAAGAAAGA
>NW_021604604.1:12012478-12012920 GCF_004785775.1 Grammomys surdaster | reverse complement strand
AGAAAGAAAGAAAGAAAGAAAGAAAGAAAGAAAGAAAGAAAGAAAGAAAGAAAGAAAGAAAGAGAAAGAAAGAAAGAAAGGCAGAAAGAAAGGAAAGAAGGAAGGAAGACAATAAACAGGAAAAGTAAGAAAGGACATTAGATGGTCTCTCTACCTCCACATCCTTAGAGCAGAGGAGTAAGTGCTGCTGGCCATTCACCTGCCCCAGCCTCCAGCTGGGCAGTGAATGGAAAATTTCAGTGGTAGAAAATTTCCATAAGGGGCATATATGTACATTTATGTGTGTTAGCATCTCCTTGCCTCTTCCCTGTCCTCAAAGTTGCATTGCTGGCTTCTTGATATTGTTAAAAATTACTGTTGGATTTTAAGTAAACCCTAAATAAGAGAATCAATTTCTTTCTCTCTCTCTCTCTCTCCCCCTCCCCTCCCCCTCCCCTCCCTC
>NW_021604604.1:11980393-12012378 GCF_004785775.1 Grammomys surdaster | reverse complement strand
AAAAAAGTCATCACCAAGCTCATCCCCCACAGTCTGATGGTTGATTAAGAGTGGCCACCAAAGGCTCATATATTTGAATGTTTACTCATCAGGGAGTGGTACTACTTAAGAAGGATTAAGAGGTGTGGCCTTGTTAGAGGGGTGTGGCCTTGTTAGAGGGGTGTGGCCTTGTTAGAAGAGGTGTGGCCTTCTTGTAGAAGAGTGTCACTGGAGGTGTGCTTTGGGGTTTTAGAAGCCCAAGCCAGGTCCAGTGTCACTCTTTGAACTTGAACACTGGTTCAGTCCTCCTGACTGACCAGTGAGCACCACAAATTCACCTGTTTCTACTTCGCAAATTATACACACTACCATGCCCAGGTTTCACATGGGTCCTTGGGATCTGAACCCAGGACCTTGTGCTTGCACAGCAAGAACATTATTGATTGAGCCATCTCCTCATCCCCAAATACAACTTTTTGAGAATTAGGGTAGAACTTGCCTTTGTATTGAAATGTATCAGTAACAACTGTCTTGGGGCATATTTTTTATTGAATTTCTATTCCCTTCCCTCTTTTTATTTTGTTTGTCTTCTTTTTAGTGTTTAGTAGTACATTGTTTTATTGGTGGTGGTTTTGTTGGGAATCAAACCCAGAGTCTTGCCCGTGCTAGGTAAATACTCTTTCATGGAGCCCTGGTAGCAGGACATTTTTTTAAAGCTGTTGAGTAGAATCCAGTACCTAGACAGGGGAGTACATTGTACATCAGTGTGGATTTTTTACTTCTGATTTTACGTTGTCTATGGTAAATTCTGGCAGTGAAGTCAGTAGATATGTTGGTGGTCTCATGGTGTTCACACTTGCTATCTGCTGCTGTAGGTTTCTGCACTGAATTTTCTAAAACATTTGGGAAACCAGAGGACCAGAAAAAGAAGAAAGGAAAACACCAGTGAAAGTGGGCATGATAAAATCTGGTCCTCAGGGAGGAGAAGCTCTTTCTGCCAGGCCACTGTGATAAGGCAGTGTCATTGCACCCAGTGGCCTGTGTGTGACCTCAACCTGGCCCAGACCACCTGGGTTTTTGGCTTGCAGATTGATCTGCTGAGTGTGCCAGCTGCTCTGCTGAACAGGAGAGCAGTGACTGTCACACTCCTCTTGTCTGGTTCCCTGAGTATCAATGTCAAGGTTCCATATGGCGGTTTGTTTTTATGTCCTCTTTCCCCATGGGACTGTTAAGTTTTGAATTTTTCTTGAAACTCTGAAATTTCTCTCTCTCTCTCTCTCTCTCTCTCTCTCTCTCTCTCTCTCTCTCTCTCTCGTGTGCACATGCGGGGAGAGAGAGAGAGAAAGAGAGAGAGAGAGAAAGACAGACAGACAGACAGACAGAAAGAGAGAGACCACGGGACAGCTTTGAGGTTTTGTCCTTGGTCACCCATTCACCATGCTTTTTGACATAGGGCTTCTGCTTGCCTTGATATTTCAAGTAGGCTAGGTTCCTGGATTGGCCTGTCTCTGTTTCCCTGGTGATGGGAATACAAACTTGGGCTGCCATACCTGTTTCATTGTTGCTTTAATCTGTACTCTAGGAATTGAACTCATAGCTTTAAGCAAAGCAAGCATCTTACCAACTGGACTGTCTTCTTGGCCCCACTCCTCTGAAATTTCTAGAAATTTAGGTGAATAGAAGCTAGTTGATTTTTGCAAACTATTTGTAGTGTCCTGAGTATGTTGTAGGCAGTACTCAAGCTTGCCCTGAGATACTTCCTAAGAGCTAACATCCTTTGGGTCTTGGTCTTTTATTAGTAGGGCATCACCAAGCTATAAACTCAGAACTGCCTCAATATACTCAGCCACCATGGTACTGTGAAGCTAAGAGGTGAGGTCTGTAGCATGCTGCTTTTGAAAATTCTGGGACAAAGCAAAACATGTTTCTAATCGTGACTCTAATCTCAGTTCCGAAGAAACTCGTTGCTACTTTCCCAAAAAGGAACACAGCCTTGTGCTTCTTGTACACTCAATGGAAATGATCAGGAAAACAGATATGAGATTAAAATAAAAAATAGAGCTAATCATAAAACATGCTTATTACTATCTGACATGTAGTTGCTTGAAAGAAGGTTCTCATTCATTAGAATGTGCCAGGTTCTCTGCAGCCCGGTCTGACCCAGACAGACTGGATGACAGCATTAATTACCAAAATGCAAAAGTCAAGGATCTAGCAGCCTGGAGTGTGGGCACATTCCTAGAACACCAAGGCCTGTCACAGTGGGAACGTTAGTCCCCTAAGTCTGCAAAGCCACAGGCATTAGGCAAGTGTTCACAACAGACTTCCCTCCGCTCTGTTTCTCTTCTTCTTCTTCATCTTTTTATTTGACAGTTCGCTAACTGCTCTCTAAATAAATGTCACCCTGTTCCATCTGCTTTACCAGAATGCCTAGGATCATACTACTCAGGTCCCAGCTGCCTTGCATCTCCTGTGAAGAGAGGCAGCAGCCCTAGAGGCCTCCTCTTCTCAGGCCACCTGGCTCTCTGTGGTACTGTGGAAGGTCATGCCTCCTGCCAGACCAGACCGGGTTTCTGAGCCTGCGCTTAGGCAGCTAATGATCTGACATCATCCTGGGGTAAGTGAAACCAAGAGTCTTTGGTGTAGTCAGAGTAGAGAAAATACTGGCTTTGGAGAGAGGACAGAAAAGGGAAACAAGGATTTTGCCCAAGGCATTGTTTTGACCCCTTCTACCATGTGAGAGTTTAAAGTGATGTGGGGAGGGGAAGCTTGGTGCACTCAAGCCTTCAGTGTGAGGCAGAGGAGATGAAGGCGAGGCATTAGTGCCTGTTCTATGTCATCAACAGTGTCCTGTACAGGAGTGGCTGCCATATTCACATTGACATATCCACAGTGAACGTGAATCCAACTTAGAAGGTGCCTTTTGGATGCCACATGCCCACATCAAGCAAAGCTAATAAATCCCCCTTAGGGGTTTGCCTCTATTCCAAGAACACCAAACACCTTAACGGCCTCCACATCTCCAGGTGTCTGTTCTCAGGGTCCAAGCACCCTGGGCACATATATTACTCTTCAAAACAGGTACCAAAAAGGAAATAATATTCATACAAAGCGGTAGTCTTGCCAAGCTTGCCTAAGAAATATTACAAACCAACGCTGCAGGTGACCAGGTGGGACGTGTCAATGATTTACACTCTTCCTAGGAGGGAGAGTAACGGGCCAGCCATGTGACCCTGAATTCTATCCTCAGGACAGACTGAATCTTACTGTTAGTACAGAATCTGTTGTCAAGGCGATATATCCCCCTAGGATAACTTTATAGTGGCCACTAAACCTGAGGACTTACCAGTCACCTAAACTTCTGAGTTCTTTCTCAATGGTTTAGCAACTGAGCAGTTTCTGTCCACTTAAATCATCTGAGAAGGTTATTTTCTTTGTTTGCTGTTTTGTTTTTTTCAAGACAGAGTTTCTCTGTACAACCCTGGCTGCCCAAGAACTCAAGTCTGTAGACAAAGCTGGCCTTGAACTCACAGAGCTCTGCCTGCCTCTGCCTCTCTTGAATCCTGGGATTAAAGGTGTGTGTTGCCACTGCTTGGTGAGAAGTTTTAATAAACAAATCACCATGCACAGGTTACATCCCAGGGCAATTAAATTAAAATTTCCAGGAACAGGACTAGGTATCAAGGGGGAATGGGTGGATGTGGTTTGGGGGATGAAGCCCAGGGCTTTGTACATGCAAAGATACATCCCTGCAGCAGGGTGGCTTCCTGCTACTGCTGCATTATTTGCAATAAGCATGGTGATTGGGGAGGAGCTAAGGAGGGAGGAGGGAGGAGAAGAAAGAGGAGGAGCTAGGAGGAGAGGGGAGAGAGGTAGCAGCCATGGAGAACTACAGATGCATCAAGAACAGTCCTGGGTAACATATTTTATCTAAGGTTGGGTATTGGGTAACAACTCTAATTTCATGGGAATCTTGTTAATTGAGCATTTCCAAATATATAAATATTAGATAATATTTAAGCATTAAGAGTCTCATTTCTACTGGGTACCACAAGGATGACAGGATGGTCTGGGCTCAGCCAAGCATTGTGGACAGTGTGGTGGATTGGCAGAGGCAACCACCATGCTAGCATCTCGCAGGTCTAGTTGTGGTACATATGGCCTCTGGCTGCTTCCAGCTATGGTGTGCTTGGCTTCTGGCCACAGAACATGGCGGCCTGAGCTAAGCAGAGTCACACCACCGTTGGGATAGACGGCCCGTGCTGGTTTTTTTTAAAAAATATTACCCACAACACATCCCCTGTAAGGTATCAGTGTATCTTAAAACTTCTCAGATAAGTCTAACACAGGATTGGTCTTGTGGCCCACTGCTCTTTTACCAAGGATAGTGACAGAAAGCAGAAAGCAATTGACAATCAAATATTCCAACTTTTTGTAAGCCCATCAGCCTTTTGAGGATCTGTAAGGCTTTATGAATGTCAGAATAAATTGTTTATTCTTTCATTGAGTTCTGTAAGCTAAGCACTACACACACACACCACACACACACACACATATGTGAGACTCATATATATATATATGGATCTAACTTATTTCTCCTTTGGATTAAAGACAACCAGGCCCTAGCTTGATCTTCTAGAAAGTATTTTATATATAAACAAACTATTGAATATTTTTTTCTATGAGTTCAGGGCAATGTGAGGTTGATTATGGAAAGACAACCAGGTCATTCTTGTGTGAATGACTTCATATTCCAGTAAATCTCACATCTAGTTGAGGAACTTAACCATGCACAAGAGCCCATTGAAATGTGAGTTTGTAAGAAGGCTCCTGGGGAGTAAAGACTGTTATGGGGAAGTTGGATTCCTGGAGTCAAGCTTCACGAGTCTCGCATATTTCTTAATGTTCTTGGCCTCGTTATCATTTTAGATTCATTGATTGGAAGCACTGGAAAGAACCTTGAAGAGGATCCTGTTGTGCTAGGCAATTTCAAGATAAGAAAACTGCGACCTTAAGCAATGATGTAGCTACAGCATAGCCAAATAGAGAATGAGCAATTCAGAGTACTCCCAACCCCCCAGAGTACCTGCCAGCCCAGGTTCCAGTCTGCCTCATCACATAAGAGAGCTGGCCACTGTCCTCATCTGGTGTGCCTGCATTGTACTGAGGATGCTTAGGATGCTCTCATGAAACTATGATAAATTGTGAACAAGACATTTTGCTCTCTATTTCTTTTTATTTGAGGCAGGGTCTCACATAGCCCAGGCTGGCCCTGGACACACTATATAGACTAGGATATCCTTAAACTTCTTATTTTCCTCCTTCCACCAACTAAGTGCTGGGATGCCAGGAACTTGTCATCATGCCTGGTTTCATTAGAGTCTGTGTGGACCTGGAACCTCATTCAGACTAGGCAAGCCCTCCACTAACTGAGACACATTTCCAGCTTTTTTTTTTTTATCTAAGTAGATTAAAAAAAAAAAAGACCTATTTATTTTTATTTTATGTGAATTGGTATTTTTTTCCTGTCTGTGTGAGGATGCTGGATTACCTGGAGCTGGAGTTATACACAGCTGTGAGCTCCCATGTGGGTGCTGGGAATTGAACCCAGGTCCTTTAGAAGGACACACAGAACTCGTAACCACTGAGCTATGGCTTCAGTCCTCTTTATTCACTTTTAGTAACTCAAAGAAAAATTCATTTCACAATGGGGAAAATCAATACACTTTACTTAGTCTTTAAACAGTAAAAAGCACCTAGGACAAAATTGACTTGTAAACTTAAAACCCCTTTTGAGTATGTTAGGTGCCATAGGCCTCCCGCGTTGGTCACCTATTGATTATAGCTCCATCTGCTGGTAGCAAAGAGAAGATTTGAATTTTGAATTCTGGACATTCCCTAGAGTGGCTCACATAGTCCATTACAGACAAAACCTCTGCATACCGTATGATCCATCTGTATGCTCCCGTATATTTGATACAAACACATGCAAATGTGTTGGTAGACAGTAAAATAAGAAGAGCGTGTATTTTAGTGTTTGTTTACAAATGAGCAAGCCAAGTTAGAAAGTTTAAGCCATGTGCCTGGTTTCTCAGATGGATACATCAGGGTGGAGAACCAACCCAGTCTTCTGCTTGCTTGTGCAGCCTGTCTAGTTAGTATGGGATTCCTATTTATGGATGTTTTGCCTGTATGCTATGTCTGTGCACAGCTTGCTTGCCTGGTGCCCAGAAGAGGGCATCAGATCACTTGAAACCAAAGTTGCAAATGGTTGTGAGCCATCATGTGGGTGCTGGGAACTGAACTTAGGTCTCCAGGGAGAGCAGTGTAACCACTAAGCCATCTCTCCAGTTCCAGTACTCGACTCTGAGTGCAGCATTATGGATCTATTTGGGCACACTACATGTCGATGATTTTGATGAAGAATTTTTAAAAAACAACTCTTAATAAAGTCAAGCAATATAACAACCTAGCAGCTTGTTGCCCCTTGAGTTCAGGAAGAGAAGGGAGATCTAATGCCTGAAGCTTCTCTATGTAGACTGTATCACATTTCTTCTGAGAACATAGTCTTGGTTCTCAATCCTTGGGGTGAATATTGTGTTGTGAATGACGAGATGGATAACTCAAATTTAGGTGTCATCATTTTATACAAGTAACTCTGGATTTATATTCCCTTATCAGTGGTTCTCAGCCTTACTAACTCTGTGCGTTTTGATACGCTTCCTCATGTTGTAGTGACCCCCAACCATAAAATTATTTCACTGCTACTTCATAACTGTAATTTTACTTCTGTAATGAGTCATAATATAAATATATGATCTGCATGATACCTGATCTGCAACCCCCAAAGGGGTCCCAATCCACAGGTTGAGAACAGCTGTCTTAGACATATTTGTTATGACTTCATGTCCTACTTTGCCTTCTGTTGTTGTGATAAACACCATGAACAAAGCACCTTGGGGAGGACAGGGTTTATTTGGTTTAGGCACCTGACTTAGTCCATCATGAAAGGAAGTCAGGGAAGGAACTCGAGGCAGTATCCTGGAGGCAGACATAGAACCAGAGGCAATGGAGGCGGTGATGCCTGCAGTAGGCTGATCTTCCTAACCGGATCATTAATCAAGAAAACACTCCATGGACTTGCCTCCAGGCCAAATAGAGACTTTATTTTTTCTAAGATTCCATCTTCCCAGATGATACCAGCTTATATCAAATTGACAAAAAACTAAGCAGCACACCAACTTCATACAAAATTATGTAAATAGCTTTAAAACAGGCTTTGTTGTAAGAATAAACTTAGACCAAATCCCAACAATGCTAATTATGACTCGCTATCAAATTGAATACCGCACCTCCTAGATGTTTGTCTCCCTCTTTAAAAGTGAAGAGAATAATGTCTACTCTGTAATGTTGTTGTTAATTTAAATAAAATAGAAATCCCTAGGGTCTGATGGTGTAAGTGAATGGTAGGTTCAATTCTCAGTCCCAACAAACACAGCTTAGTACAGTCTTGACACATACTTGATGCTCAATAAATGGTGTAATAAAACAGCTCTATAAATTGGCTCCAAAAAAAAGCAGTCTGACTGGTAAAAATGCAAGTAAAGATGAATAAGTGGCTTAGTGAACTCTGAGCTCATTTTCATTCATTCATTCATTCATTCATTCATTCATTCACCCACTCATTCCACAAATGTCTTTTAAATATTCTCTGTCACACCCTTCTTTGATATTAGGGAGACGGTAGTGAGTGAAATCATTAATATTCCTACCTACATAGAACTTACCTTCTTATGTGTGAACATTTACACAGACGATAAAAATATGGACCTTGTGTTACCATTTATTTGCATATGCATAATATCTAGTTCAGGCTGAGTAATAGTTATTTAATACTCAGCTCCCGATAGCTGTGTTTCACACCTGTACTTTTGTTGGAATAACATAGTCTGGTCAAAATGAATGCCACTCAAGTGATAAGAGACAGCGACTCTCTTGTAAGATAGCTGATGGAAGATGGGTCGATCGCAAAAGAAAAGCCTAGAAGGAGGCATTATGAACCTCCCTGCTCTGCAGGAAGACATGTAGGCTTAATCTCTGCTACTTTCAGAAGTGATGGCTAGTGACATGAGTGCTGATTTCTAGTGGGTATCAGCCTCCCTGGGAAGGCTTCTTGACTGTAGCCTGTATGCTCACGGGAGCTGAGGATCCCTCTTGCCTTGCCCACCACTAAATCCCTAATCTCAATGACTGTGCCTGGTATATGGGTGTTTGTTGAATGAATAAGGGAAAAAAGGGACTCAGTTCATGGTTCAGAGTTTGTGATCCTGCCCTAGCCTTGGAAAATGGATGGCTATTCTGTATTTTGTAAAGATAATCTATAAATTTTAAAATGTTAAGTTTAATCTGTCTCTATCATAAGGAGTCTGGAGGGGGGATTAAAAGTAGATGTAGGAGGCCAGAATGTTGTCTTTTACTATGTTCTAACAGCTCCAAGTTCGTTAAACCACTTTTCTTAAGAGACGCTGAAGAGGCCAGCCATTTTGGGATGTATTTGAAATCACTCAAGTGTGCTTGTGCAGGCATTAGCCATGGAAACTCAGCCCCATCTTATTCTTGAGATCTTTTCCATAATTCTGACCCACATAGGACAGTTTTCTGTTATCTTAAAGACAATCTCAGAGTTTGCCATTTAATGCCTAATTGTGTGTGGTTTGCTTCCTCGAGACAAGCTTTTTGAAAACAAAACCCTCTTTCCTGCCTTGTATTTTTCCACATACTTAGTAGAAACCCAGTGTGGGACAAATTGCTCTGTTGCCTGACTCATTGAGACACTGGTTGGAAGGGAGAGTTAATGGTTTGTCCCTCCCGTCTTCGGTTCCCCTCTGGAATGCTCCAACTGTCAGCAACCAATTAAGACGGACCAAATTCTCTATCCCACACAGCCAAGTCAGGCACTGTGGCCTTTCATACAGCCTGCCATTTTGGGTAGGCAAATGCTGTGGACACAACTGAGTCTTTGAATACAGTGAAATGGTTATTAACTGTTGAAAGACTGAACTCTTCTTGAGATCAGACAGCCTTCTTTGTTCAGCTTCCAAAGACTGCCAGGGCCGTAGGTACCGATCTGTGGTGTTTCCAGGTGTGATAAGACTCAGCACACGAGAACACGAGGCTCCCAGCAACACTTACATTCCATATGAATAACAGCGCAACATCTGGAGCTCATTGGTTTAAAAGTGTGTGTTGTTTTCTAGAATGTGTTGGAGATAATTGTGACTCCAGTATTCCGCTTTTGCACCCTTCCATGTGGTACCATTCGTCTCAATTACCTGTAAATCTAGGTCCTGACAGCCCAAATTAATATGACTAATTGGAAATATTTATGATCTAGTAAAGAAAAAATGTATATGATATACACTTTCTTTGGTCGTAGCCTCTCACACATAGTCAATAAGGACAATTCCACAAATATCTAAGATCTTGACAGACCCCATTTAAGCACCAAAGCTGTTTCTTTGGTGGCATGGTTTGTTTAGTATACTAATATAACTCACTGCTGATACTGTTTTGCTTTACTTGTACAGTGACTATGACTGACAGATAAGTAGGCGCCCTGCACAGGAGGTGGGTGAAATGTGAATTTAGTGTAATTATTTTAGCTCCCTCAAGTATGTTAAGTAATAAGAGCTGTAGAAATCAAAGCCAAGCACTGCCACTCTTTGTTAAGTACCTGCTCTTCTCCCAGCTCAAATCAAGAGAACTCTCTTGTTCATTCCACCTTTTAGCATTCTTTTTGCAGAGGAAGCCATATGATATTTTGGTGGGGGGGAATCCCTCCATTTTCACAAACTACATATGGAAAGTTGCTTTTATTTTCCTGTTCAGTGGCAATGACCTTTAAATATCACCCATCCATTCATTCAGCAAATATTTATTAAACAGGTCTGTTGTAGGTACAAGGTTGTGTGAATCTACTTTCAAGGGGCTTGGTTCATCAGGGATGCCAGCAAAAGGCATGTGCTGCACTCAGAGATAATTAGCTCATTGAGGATTGAAGCGATTCTTCCCTTATATGCATTAAATAAATGTGGATCCTGACCTGCTGAGCAGAAACTGCTCCTCATGGAGAAAGAATCTGTTTCCTTCTCCTGGGCTGTCTTCATTCTCCAACCTTGATGATCAGTGTGGTCCTTAGCCAGCAGCATCTGCATCTTGGTGAGACATATAGATGCTAAGTCCATACCCTGGACCCACTATTTCTGCCTTCCCAGGGCACTCATTTTTGCACTGAAATTTGAAAATTACCTACATGCTTTTGTTATCCTGTTTTCTCTCAAGTTTTTTTTTATGTATGCACACTGTCCAAAGGTCTTAAAATACAGATGGCTGGGACCCACTGTAATTTTTGTATTACCCATCAGAGTTTGCATTTGTGCCAAACTCTCAGAAGATTCAGGGGCTATCTGTTGAGGTTATCCTTGTAATTCAGTAATATCAGGGATTATCAAGAGAAAGAGAATGAGAAATTCAACTGTCGAGAGATGGCTTGAACCTGTATTGTTTTGAAAACTTAGGATGAAATTAGCTTTGCTACCCACTAGTTAGTTCATGAAACTGAATTTCCTAATGGGATAAATGTGAACTCAGGTGGAAGTGGTCAGGCTGGCTTTCCGTTGCCTACATCAACATGAAACTATTCCCTAGACTATATTGGTTATCAGGAGGGATGAACCCACACACAGGTGGCTGTTCAGACTAGTTTGCAATCTCTGTATTGAGACAGAAGAAAGAGGTTGTGTTCTACCCAGGCTGGTCAGCCACGTGACATGGACCTATGTGAGAAAATACAGTATTGAGAGATTTGATAGATGGCATATATGCACAGCAACAGCGTTCAATCCAGTGTTATTAACTGTGGGCTTCCAAGGCCTTAGGAATACGAAGATGAGGGATTGGGGTAGGTAATGAGTTAAGGAATAAGTTTAGAACAAGGTAGTAGAATCTTTAGTGTCTCATCAAGGAGTTGGGATTCTTTTTTTTTCTGTCATGACCTTGTTTTCAAGTATAGTTGCCCTTACCACCATGTATATGCTTTCTTCTTTACTTCTAGGATTAAACATGAAAACATCGTTGCCTTGGAAGATATTTATGAAAGCCCGAACCACCTCTACCTGGTCATGCAACTGTAAGTACCTTGCTTGTTTGATGAGTATTGAGGATTATGAATCCCAGAACCTAACACTGGAAGGCTGTGGACTGTGTGAGGAAGGAAGAGAAGATAGTGAAGTCTGTGGGGCACCAGAGAGCAAAGATGGCCCCGACATGAGCACACAGTCATCTTCAGACCTGAGTGGGCCCATTCTGGGTCTGTGGAGTCCTTGCATTTGAGCTCCCTGCAACTACTGCACTGTGTCTCTCTGGCTGTCTCATGTGCCGGGGCCAAATGTTGCCTAAAGACACTTCAGTGGGCCCAGGATGAGGAACACTTTGCTCCCATCTCTAGGAGAGACTTCCACCCCTGTCTTCATTTCCAGGGATGCCGGGGGAGGAAAGCAGATGGCAGTTGTGTGCTATGTCCTTTCCCTTCTCCCCCTCTGGTGCATAGATACACTCACTTACTGGAGTCAGATGGCGACATTGCCACCTCCATTAGATTGCCCCTATAATCTGCAAACACCTTGAATTTATTAGGAAAGAAGTAAAACTATCAGACAGGGATGACTTATACATGTATTTTGTTTTGTTTTAAAGGTGAAATTATCTTTCTCACCACATAAATTCTTTACTTTAAGTGTGTGGTTGTCAGGAGCATCCCATTCTGTGTTTATTAGAATTAAGTATTAGAAATCTCTCAGAATGTTAGGCCATTTCCATGGCCTGCATAGGTAAATGCTGAGACACCACATTACTGAGTCCTGTGACTGATAGTACTTGTGTTGAAGATCAAAATATAGACAATGAATTTGATTGTTAATGGATGAGGTTCAGACTTTGAACTGCCAAAGATGTGCTTTCGAAGAATTGATGGTTTTTCATGTACTCTCTTCCTTGTGGATATTTGAATGACTTTATCTCTGGAAGACCATTTTGCTACCAAAAAAAGTACCCAAGAGTTCATTTCTTTATTATTCATTACTTTTAAAAATATTTTCATAGGGGATGGTGTTTGGGGTAAACAATTTAGACTGTCCCATTTGGATGCATCTGTCTGATTTTCTCTGATACCGACAGTTACGTTGGGCTAAGCAGCTGGTTTATTGCCGAGTTTAGAGTGGCCTGGCCAGTGACCCAGGGATATTCCTTAGTTCCATGCCCCATTGTTAGTCGTATATATCACACATTTCTATTTTTCTTTCTTTTCAAGTAATTACTCTCCCCAGATTTAGAGACTAATGCTAAAAACACTTGTGACTTTGTCTCATGTAGTGTCTACTCCCTAAAGATATAAATGAGTCATCTTCAAGTATTGATTGCCCAGTAGGAAGAATAGAACATTTTGGTGATGAGCAAAAGCCCTATAAAATGTCAGCCATGTGTTGAACTCCAAGGCTTTCTTTCTTTTTATTGGTAAAGCAAGATGATTAATGCCAGAGCCAGAACCCAAAGATCTGAGCATTTATTTATTTCCGGTTTGTATGTATAAAAATACACTGCCTATCACTTGAAGTACCCCAAGATGGAAATCTCAGCAGTGCCACTGACTGGTTGGGTGAATTTGGGCAAATGACTAGGCCTTGCTGGGGACAAGTTTCTGTAATGGGCAAAAGAGAAGATGGCAGTGTCTGCTTTAGAGGTGGTGTGGGAATGTGAGGGAGTGAGTGGGGTCTTGGGTAGGTGCAGTTTCTTTGTGGATGTCTGCATTAGTTCATCAGGATGTCTCTGCAGATGCTTTTCAGACATAAACAAGATAAGGTCTGAATAGACCTCAGTTTTACATCTCTAAACAGCCTGGCTATGTTCTCACCAGTAGAAGTGGATGTAGAGAGGGGTGGGCATGTGAACAACCAAGTGTCGGGAACAGACCTGATCTTAAACCAAAGCCTGGAGAGCCTGTGGTTGTCACTGATACTCTGCTTTTCAGCTGAGAACATCTTTTCTTGCTTGCTGTCACAGAAAGATTCATTAACATGGAGCACACTTATGGAGACATCTTAGTATCTCAGAGAGGAGTGCTGCAGGAACAAACAAACAAACCAAACCAAACAATTGCTTTGGTAGCTTTGTCAAGTATCAATTTCCCGAGCCAGCAAGATGGTTCAGTAGGCACAGGTGCTTGCTGCCAAGCCTGACAACTTGAGTTCAATCCTTGGGTCCCATATAGTGGAAAGAATGAATCAACCTGATGGGCTGTCTTCTGAACTCTACAAGTAGACTAATGACACATGTATTCCTCTCTCTCTCTCTCAATCTCTCTCTCTCTCTCTCTCTCTCTCTCTCTCTCTCTCTCTCCCTCCCTCCCTCCCTCCCTCCCTCCTTTCTCTCTCATTCTCATAAGTAAATAAATAAATAAATGATATTTTAGTTGAAATATTACATGGTCATGTTTCTGTACCCATCATTCTATGTATCTGACCCTGTGTCAATATTATACAATGTCGTAACTCTAAAGCACATCTTAGACTTAGATAGGATGATGCCCTTTTTCCATTTATTATTTTATAAAATAGCTTTGGCATTCTTCAAATAGAGTGTTTGTATAAACTTTTAAATCAAACTTTAAGAATTTTGTGGAAATCTTGTTTGGGATTTCATGGAATCTAAATAAATATTTGAGAACAACTGAATTAATTTGAGCGTTGACTCATAAGCACAGTCTATTTCTCTATTTGGACCATTTATTAGTCTAGGTCTGTACCTTACGGTTTTCAGCATGTGGGCCTCTCATCTCTTTGCTCAGTTCAATCTGAAATATTTCATTTTGTCAATCCTGTTGTGACAGGATATTATTTCAGTTCTCCAGTTGCTTGCTAGTGGGTAAAAACATGATTAGTTTTTATAAGTGATTCCCATGGTAGTTCAAATAGTTGTTTTATGTCATTTTTTTTTAGCATTTTCTTCACTAGTTCTTGTTAATTCCCAAAAGAATTTTATGGAGTAAAACTTTGATAGTTTAGTTTGAAACATCGAGTATGTTTTAAGGTAAGATTGCATGTCTTTGAAATAGCTTTGGTTATGTATTTTGGGAATTCAAATAAACAAATCTGATCTTTCCTCTCTTCCAGTATCTAAGGTAAATGTTTTATGACAGTTGACATGACAAGAAGAAAGAAGAAAATGCAGTGACAGAAACGTCTCGATGCATTGGAATATAGTATTATCAGAAAGACTTCGCCTCGCTCTGGGTGTCTTGTAGGCTCTGTGACTATTTCTGTCATTGTATTGGGTTTTATTTGTCAGGGCGTGGTTGCTTTTGCTCCTGAGGTTGGTTGTATAAGTTTTGGGGGTCTGGATTAGTGGAAAGTAGTTTTGTTCTTTTGGTTTTTGTTTGCTTGTTTGTGCTTGCTTTCATTTTTGATTCACTTGAAAGCTCTTGGTTTCTAAATATGTAGGATTCACAATACAGCATTAGGGAGTACTGGATTTCACAATATTTGTGTCTGAGAGGGTTTTGGTTTCCTAGGAAACATCTTCCTCAGTACCAAGGCTCCTCAGCACCCTAGGCTCGATTGGTTCTCTAATTGATATCTTGATTCTGAAGATGGGGTATATTTGTCCTATGCTGCTATAGGAAAGATTAATTGTTTAGGGAGTATTTATTTACATTTTATTTGGGTTTTAGACAAATACATTTTTTCAGAGTACTATTTGGAGAGCATTCTTCTATGTATAGTAAGAGTGTGAGATCACACTGACATAATTTATAGATGAGAAATCCGTTTAAATGTATTTGTCATCCATGTTTGCTTGTAGATTATCAGCCCTGCATTTGTAAATAATAAAGGGCCTCTCCTTTCACCTTTCCCCCATCACATCTATGGGGGATTGAGTAAACTGAAAGCTGAAACAATGAAGTATATGTTTAAAGGGCTATGTGTAAACTGCTTGCCATGCAAGCATGAGCATCTGTGGTCATATTCCCTGAACCCACACAAGGCTAGATACAACAGCACACATCTGTAATCCATGTGTTCCTACTTTGAGATGACCAATAGACACAGGAGAATTCCAAGAAGCTTGTAGCCCAGCTAGCCTGCCATACACCTACCTTGAAATGGAAGGCAAAAGCTAACACTAGAGTTTGTCCTCTCCTCTTGACACATGCATCATGGCATGCAAAGATCCATGCTCATGTGCACATGTACATAACTGCATGCTTACATATATACTAAACAAAGAAAAGAATACATTAGAAGTACTTTGTAGGAAAGAGATTGGATGGCTTATTTTTATTTACCACCTTTTCAATAAGGCTTTAGGTTCCACACATAGGTACCTCCCAGATCTCTCTTTCCAGCATAGAACTACTCAACAATCTCATTTTGCTATGTAGTAAGTACCATTTGGAGTTCCCTCAAAATCTCCTGGTGTCTGTCTCACCTTAGCAACTGGGAGCTCCCTTAAATTTCTTGGATTCAAATCCTACAGTCACCCTACACTCATATTTTTTACTCACAAACTCACTCACTCAGTGTCACCAACTACACAATATCACAGCTATTTCCTTGGCCTGAGGGATCTGTCTTTCTCTCCCCACCTTAGCACCCCACTGCTGTCTTAGCCTGTTAGCCAGACTCTTGCTGAAGACTTCCTATGTCAATGTCTATTGTCTTTGTCTTTACAAAGACTTGACAGCAGCCTCCAGAACTGCATCAGTCCTAACCCACTGTAACATCCCTGACCTCTTAGCCCATTTCTCTCTTGCTTTCATTCAGCTGTATCCAGACCAGAGTCTTTGGTGTTCCTCAAGTGATCTGAGCTTACCACTAGTAGAGATCCTCTCTCTCTTTCTCTCTCTCTCTCTCCCTCCCTCCCCCCTCCCTCCTCCTCTCCCTTCCTCCCTCCTTCCTTCCCTCCATTCATCCCTCCATCCATCCATCATCTTGTGTGCACACACATTACATGTGGAGGTCAGTGGACAACTTTCAGGAGTCAGCTCTCTTCTTCTACCATGTAGGGCCACACCAGCTGAGCCATCTCACTGGCCTTCTCGTGAACCTCTTGATGCTCTCATAGAATGCAGGGGATGCTGGGATTTCTGCTAGATGCCATTTTTTTCCAAAGTATTCCTCCAGCTCACTTATATAAAGCCTTAGTTTCTTCCCTTAACTCCTACTGTAGCCAAGTTTATGCTCTACCTCTTACTTCAACATTATTTCTCTCTATAGCACTTTGTACTTTCAGAAAAATTACCCTCTACTTTATACCCCAGGAGAATGGTACTTGTACACTGCGTGGAACACTTAATACATATTTGTTCTGTACTCAGCTTTCTCTTCAGGTCATACAAGTCTTTTGCTTTGGAAATATTTGTTCAGAGGTTGGACAGATGTCTCAATGGTTAAGAATACTCTTGTTCTTCCAGAGAATTCTGTTCCTGGCACCCATATTGGGCAGCTCACAAAATGGCTGTAACTCCAGCTTCAAGGGATATAATGTCCTCTTTTGTCCTTTGCAGGTACCTGTACCCATGGGCATATACCCCTCCATACATACAAACACATAGTTAAAGGGAAAGAAATCATTAAAAAGAAATCTTTGTTCAATTTAAATCATATAGAAAAGGAATGGTGATTCATAAATATATCTGGTTTTCTTACTTAATGTTTACAACGAACTTGATATGTTGTATATTACAATTTTACATGGAGAAACCAACCAGAAAGATTGAATCATTTGATTAAGGCAGCAAGTAACCCAATATGTACTCTTGGCCAGTGCAGTATAATGTTTTGGCAATGTATTTGAAGCAAAAATACCCTTGTAGGTACTACTAATGTGAATAATTCATTTTACCTAGAAAACCTTATTAATTATGATTCAATAAATATTTTAAAAGCATAGAAGAAAGATTATTTAATATGAGCATAGGAATTTACCTGAATAATCTTATTCCATTCACAATTACTCTGTTTCGTTTCCTTCTGTAATTTGTAAAAAATAATGACTATGAATGATTTTTGTCAATATGATGATTAGATTTGTTATGGTTAGTCTAGGTGAGATCCAAATATTTTAACATTTACTTCATCCCATGATAGCATTCAAATATGTCTAATATAACCAGATACCTGCTGAGTTTAAGGATTAAACACATACTCTTTGAAGAATATTCATTTGGTTCCCAAGTAGCCCAGGACATGAAAATATATGCAGTTTCCTGGAGAAAATGTGTTTTATCTACTCTGCTGGCTTGTGTAGGTGTTTTGGGGGTGGGGGTCACCAATGTTAGCTTTCATGGGGATATTGCATTCATAATTTATACCCTATGTTCCCAAAAGTATTTTTAATTAGGACACATATTATCGCTCCCAATAGAAAGCCTTCAGTATGTAAGTAGCCAAGCATAATAATGAAGGAAAATTGTGTTTCTGAATATAATACCTTAATATATTTACATATAAATTACTGAAATCTTATCTTCATTCACTACAGACAGTTAATTAAGAACTCGGTAGGACTGTCGTTTCTGTTCAATATTAGGTGAGTAGTTAGGAGGTTTTATGGCATGAGACATGGATGATTCTCTTTAGCAGCTCTCTTTGTGGAAGGGCAATAACCCACCATGACTGCTTCCTTTCAGAATTGAACCCTGTGCTCTGAGAGGAGGCCTCCCTCCATGGAGGGTGATTAAGAGTTAGGCTAGGCTGAGAGAGGTCCCTATGCTCCTGACAGAAGATCTAGTTCAAACAGAAGCACTATTAAGGAGCCTGTTGGGGACAGAGTCCAGCCTGTGAGTGGCTGAGCCTGTGAGGGACTCAGTCTATAGGGGTTGGTCTGTGAGCAGTTTTGTCCTTTGCCTGGGTTGGGGAAGTTGTGAGACATCTTGGTAGGAAGTAACATCTGGAGCTTCTGGCTAATGCCAACTTGGTACTGCTGGTACTGCAGCTCCTCTATCGCTCTCCAGGACTGAAGCAATACTACTGGGATATAGAGGCTTAAAAGGTTGCAAAGACCAAAAACAAAATGGTCCAATATAATCTTGAACAAGTGTTATTAGGCTCAACTATATGACATTTCTGGTATATAGTCATGCTTTCTTTAATACTTTTTAATACAAAAATTTATAGCTATAATGTCTTTATTTCCAGGGTTTAAGGCTGAACTTAAGACCTTATTCTTGCTAGATAGGACTCATCACTCAGCTATATCCTTAAGCAGTATAAACATCTTCTTTAAAAGATTTTTTAATATTGATTTTTGTGTGTACCTGTTTGTCTATTACGTACTATGTGCATGTGATGCCCTGCATCAGAAGAGAACACTGGATCCTTGGACCTGGAATTACAGACAGCTTTAAGCCACCCAAGTCGGTGCTGGAAACCAAACCTAGGTCCCCTGCCAGAGCAGCAAGTACTTTTAGATGCTGAACCATCTCTCCAGCCCCATCATTTTGCATGGTTTTTGCTCCAAACCATATATTTTGGTAGCTGTGCTTTCATTTAAATTTGTCTCTCAGTTTTTCTTGTTATTTCTTCCATTGGCCCTCTGGTTATTTGAGAATGTTCTGATTAGTTTCTATATTTGTGAATTTCCTAGTTTTTCTTCTGTTGATTTCTGATTCTTGTCCCTTGTGGGGTGAACAGATACTCTGCAGGATGTCAGTCCTTTAAAAATATACTAACCCTCGTTTTGTAGTCTAACTTATGGCTTACTCTAGAGAATATCCCAGTTCATCTTGAGAGGAAAGTGCTTCTACTGTTGCTGGCTGGAATGGAGCTCAGATACCTGTCAGGTCCTGTTGGTCTACAGTGGGAAGGTCCTGCATTTCTTTTGTGATATTCTGTTGTATTGTCCTATCTTTTATTGAAAGGGCATTGTCAAAGTCTCCTATTGTTGCCGAGCCGTTCCACAGATATTTGTAGTTCCTCACATATTTAAGAATTCCAATGCTCATTCCTAGCTTGTTTATTTTTATTTTTGTGCTGAATTAACCCCTTTGGGGAGATATACTGCCATTGGTTAATTTGTTTCTTGTAGCAGTTTTTAGCTTCTTGTCATCGTGCCTTTGAATGCAGTTTTATAATACTTTTTATAAATACCCTATTCCCCATTTAGCACAGTCCACATGACAAATATCTTTGATTACAAATTAATGATATCTTAAATTGTGCACAGTTTTAAAATGGCATAACTCTTTTGAAGGGCGGTGTTCTGAGGACCACAGTCACGGCTTTGTGTTAGGCAAATGCCATACCACCAAACTGCATCCTCCCCCATCCTCAGAAAAGCAACAGGTCTGACCGCTAGGTCTTGATTTTGAGAAGTCATAAAAGTGCATAAGGAGAAGAAATGGGCTTAGACTATAAAGCTTCAACATCACTAGTTTATTCACTTCCAAACTGCACAGGTAATCTGCTTCATTGAAGAATTCATGTAATAACTGAGAGTCAGCAGGCTCAGGCATGTAAAACGCAAAAATACGGAAGGAGTCACGGCTGACTTTGTTGTTTCCAGTTACTTGGAACTCATACACAGAGCACCTGCGTGGTGATAAATTTCAGAGCATATTAGATTAGACATTCTGGTTTGAGATGCTCCAGGACTGCCACTTCTTGTGATGGCTTAATCAAAAGAGCAGGCTCTGCTCTGCCCCAACCAGTTCCCTCATGCTGTGCAGACTCAGCATATGGCTTCTTATTGAGGGTGTTTCCTCAGAACAGTCCCATTCCTACAATGCTCAGCTCCAGCTTGTAAACCCTCTTCTTTCTGCTGAGCATCACGGCTCTCTGGATCTGCCCCAGCACCACACAGGCTTCTCAATGCTCTTCTATCACACAGCCCCCTTCTGCACCCCAGCACCTCCATCTGGCTACCTTGTCACCCTTCATGGAAGCTGTCTACTCTGTTAGGCATTCCTTATAATTATAGACTTGTATCATCATCGAGGAAGGTGATTATTGTGTGCTGTAATCACCCCTGTAGACTGTGATCCCAGAGAACTGGTCTTAGAGAAATCGTCTCTTTCCTGAAATTCTGCAGTCTTCGTCTGCACTTATCGTATGCATCGTCTCATTCGTTCATTCATTCATTCATTCATTCATTCATTCGTTCGTTTACTCAGTATGTATTTATGGAGCCCCCATCACGTGCCTGGTATTATTAGGTGGGAGTCGTGTAAGTGTTTCTGCCTGGATGGAATGGTACCCTGGGACTCAGAAACCCGGGAACCATACAGCTTTGAGGAGAGAAGATATCCTAGTGGAAGGGCATCCTGGGACTCAGGGACCCAGGATCCACACAGCTCTGAGGTGGGACATTGTCCCAGTGGAAAGACATCCTGAGATACAGGAGCTCAGATACTGCATAGCTCTGAGAGGAAGCCTCCTCAGCAGAGGTATTGCACCTCCCAGGGGAGGGCATCTCCAGCTGAGCTGAGGAGCTGAGGAGCCTCAGATCTGCTCCTTCTCTTCACTTCTTCTCTTCTTCTTTTCTTGCTTCTTTTCTTCTTGGCTTCTTCTGATGAGAGAGTCACACCAGACAGGAAATCTCATGAAAAAGATTTATTGCAGGTTCCAATGTGTGGAGGACCGAATCCAGGGATAGCTGCCCTCTGCTCCCAGGAGTGGGCAGCAGGGAACTGGACAAAGGGGCAGTGCTTATATAGGATTTCTGAGGAGGCGGAGATTCTCAGGGCAGAGATTTCCATAGTAAGAATTGGTGGGATTTCAAGTCCTGAGTTTGGGGAGCTCAGGGATTGGTGGATTTTCCTGTTCAAGAATTGATAGCTTTTTCTCACCCTACTTTTCCTGCACCAGGTTCATGGGTTAGGGAAGGAAGTCCTTCCTGGCTTTTGCAGAGGAGCCATCTCTGTGGGGCTGCTGGGGCAAGGGTAGGGGGGTAGTTAGAGAGGAGGTGCTGCCACTGTGAACAGCTCCTGTGGGACAGCACCTGCAGTGGTGTTTTACCAAGGCTGTAGCTGAGGCAAGAAAAAAGATGTAGCAACGATGGATAGTTCTTGAGGGGCAGCTCCTGCTGAGGCAGGAAAGGAGGCAGGCCACACACCACGGACAGCTCCTGCTATGGCTGCAAGCTGAGGAGACTTCCTGGTGCAGACTTTTTGACAGGAGCCACCATTTTGGACAGCTCCTGTGGGACATTTTGCTGCAGTGCCATAGGCTGGGGCAGGAAAGAGGGCTCTCCCACTGCTTTGACAGCTTTTGTGGTGCAGTGGATTTTGTGGCGCACCCACAGGGACTACAGGGTGGGGTATAACAATGAATAAGTGTTCTATACATATGAAGCTTACATAATGGGAGGAGAAAAGGATAGCAGTCAAACAACTTAATAAGTAATTCAGTATGCACAGGGAACTACTAAAGTCTATTGAGAAAAATTATAAGGGAGGGCAAAGCATACTGGAAAGTGGGAGGATAGTTAGTGCAACGTGGCATGGTGACATCTGAGTGGAGATCTATAGCATGGTGCTGTAGGAACAGGCTTGTTCCAGGCCTGTGATTCATGGAGCCAACCAGAACACAACCCCAACCTGGTTTTTAACAAGTTTCACTTGTCACCTGAAAACTCTTAATCATTTTATCCTGTACATTTCTGTTTCCTAAGTGAAGTCAGATTTGACAATGGCACTTATGTCACAAGGGGATAGATACAAGTGCAGGGGGAGCTTGGGTCAATTGGGTGCAGCTAATTTTAATTACTTTTCTGTGGCTGTGATAAAATCCATGACCAAAAGCAACTTAAGAGAGAAAAGGGACCTTGTTTTAGCTTAGAGAGGAGATCCAGTCATAATGACAGGAAAGGCAGGGTACTGGGAATGTGAGGCTGACCTGGCAACAGAGGGATCACATTCATCCACACACTGGAAGCAGAGGTGGGGGGACAGGAAGTGAGGGCAGGCTCAAACCTCAAAGCCAGTCTCTACTGGCATACTCCACCTCCTAAAGGTGTTGTTTTTTTTTTTAACTCCTCAAATAGTGCCACCTACTGGGGACCAAGTATTCAAATACATGAGCCTATAGGGGACAATTCTCCTTCAAACTCATGTAGACTGGCACCCCAAGTGTATACAGCAGGATCACTCAAGTATCACAAAAGCAAAGGGACATGCCCTCAAATGACAATTAAACCACATGAAAAGAAAGGTAAATCTTTACTGCCTTCTCTTGGATAAGGAGTCTACTTCCATTCTTCCAATAGTTGAAATGAGTTACTGAAAATTCTAATTGGCAGAAGTTGTACATGTTTATGGGGCATGATGTGAGTTTTCTCAGTGCATGTATAAAATGTAATGATCACATTCAGGTTGCTGGAAAAATCTATAGCCTCAAACATTTATTACTTCCTTGTTTTGAGAATATTCCAAAGCCAGTCTAGTAACTATATTTTGAAATTTATGGTTAATTTTTGTCAAACTTCGTTAGAAGTAATTTCTTCTATGTGATTGCACCTTATATCCTTCGGCCATCCTGTCACTCCCTTGCTCTCCTCCCCAACTCTGGTAAGCACTATTCTACTCCCTACTTCTATGATTTTAACTTCTTAAGTGTCCCCACGTGAACAAGAACATACAGTTTTTATCTTTCTGTGCCTAACTAATTTTACTTAACAAGTTGTCCTTCATGCTCAGCCATGTCCCTGCCTTCAGTGTCCACCACATTGTGACTTTCTGAGCATGTCTTGCTTTGAGACTCTGCATGAAGCAACATGACCTCATGACCCCTTCCTCACATGGTGCTCCCAGGACAGTCCTGGTTCTCTAATTCTCCACCTTTCACATCTGCCTCCACTCTCATTGATGGCTTCCCAGTGGTCTTTTTCTGTTGCTTATTCTTTGAGATTACTGAGAACTGCATTTTAGCCCCTGCCCACAGTCCTCTTAACACCTTTTAGAGCGTACACCCCTGTGGTTACTCTCCTGGCAGTCTCTTTCTTTCTTATCCTGATACATCTACCTTCCAAATTCAAAATCCTACACCAGTTCCCTGCCTGTACTCTCCGAAGTTAACCTGCTAGGATCCTGTGGAGAAATCTGCACAGTGAGAATTAGGCTCAGCCACCCTGCAGTTCTGACCTCATTTCCTGTGCTTACACACATCTCCTGTTTTCCTGTGTTCCATTTTCCCTAAACATGCATTGCCCTTTGTAAGCTTTCTACTCTAAGACAAAAGAAAAACATCTGTTTTATGTGTATAAGTGCTTTGACTACATCTGTTTTTACTGTGTGTGTGAGTGTGTGTGTGAGTGTGTGTGTGTGTGTGTGTGTTGCTCTATGAGGCCAGAAGAGGGCATCAGATATCCTGCTAGTGGAGTTACAGGTGTTTGTAAGCAGCCATGTGGGTATTGGGAATCAAATTCTCGTCATCTGGAGAAACAGCCAATGTTCTTAATTGCTGAGCTATCTCTCCAGCCCCACAGTTGGAAATTCTTATTTATGGTGTTATATTAAGTGATATAAATAGTAGTATTTGTAGTTAGGAACCATCTGCAGTCACTGATTGAAACTAACTCTTGAAACACATCCCTATAAAAGAAACAGAACACATTAAATGATAAGAGCTCAAAGACTGTGTAAGAGTTTTCAAACATCTATACTTGTACTCTGGAAGAGCTCAGTCTGGGGAAAATATCTTGGTGGAGTTCTATTTTTTATGGATAATTTTATATCTGTCTAGCCAGGAGAAAAGATTGAGAAGTGGGCTGGTATAACATCCAACTTTGAGGAAGCATAAGAAAATCACTAACAGGACCTGTTTATCTTTCAAGATTTATTAAGTATCAGAGGAAAGTATCTTTTTTTAAGTATCAAAGAAAAGTAGCAAATACAATCATGCTCACCTACTGCAGATGGCCAAATCAGTAAAGTACTTGTTCTGAGTGTGATTTACCCAGACAGCCAGACATGGACGTGCATCTTGTTATCCTGGTGCTGGAAAAGTAGGTCTCTTGGACTTGATGGAAAGCTAGCCTCACCTACTTAGTGAGCTCCAGGTCAGTGAGCAATATGCAGTTCCTGAAGATCAACACCAGGGGGCTGTCTGTCTTCTCACCTCCATGCACATGTACAAGAGCACATGTGTGCACACTCACTAGCAATACCTCCAAAAACACTTGGGCTGAATTATTTATGTATTTTGGTTGAATTTTACAAATTAGAACTTAGGTATGCTGATGGATGCCCATAAGCCCAGCATCCCCAAATGTGTGGTGAAAGACCAGTTTGAGACCAACTTGCCCTATATTGTCTCAAAAAGGAAAGAAAGGAAAGAAAGGTTACAGTTTAGCAATTTTGAATTTATCCATTTATCAGAATTTTCTATGAACTTACCAGCCACTGTAGCAAATACAGAGAATGTATTTTCCAAAGTAAAGATGCTAAGGTTGGTGGAAAAGAATGAATTGAAAGTGTGAACAGTTTGAAACTCAAAAGTCATATACAATGTGACTCTGACAAAGATAGTGGATAATATTGCGAATACATAAAAACAACAAATTCATGTTGGAAAGAGCAGGTTCCGTAGACAGGGAGTAGAAGCAGACATTATTTAAAGTAATAAGAACATGTAAATTGTGACAAGATGAATTATTCTGCTTTTGTGGCAATTATAGAAAGAAGTTAAAGTGTATCTTTTTTGCTTTAATATACTTTGTTATAAAATATTTAACTTATATGAAATAGTTATGATTTTTTTAAATTTTGGAGCACTGGGGATTGAATCACACAAGGCCTAGGAAATGTTAGAAAAAGAAAACCACACACTAGGAATATGTTGATTTATATGCACAGCCTTCTGATACCCCTTTTTTTCTTTGTTTGGTTTTTATTGTTCTTTTGTTTCAAGTATTAATTTGGTGTGTACATGCTTGCAGGTATGTAATGAGGAGAGAACACGTTCAATGGACTATAAGATATTCCAGATGGAAATATGAGCCAAATAGCTTCTGGGACACCATCTGCACAACGTTTTTCCAAGGGCCCTTGCAGAGTTAACACTTCCAAAAGATTAAAAGAAGCATTTCTGCTAACTCTGTAATACTGCATTGTGACCTTTGCATTTTGCAAGTGCTTGAGAACACAAGGCATGACTGAGATCCAGTGCCTTGTATAGGTACTGGTGCTAAGTGACTGTCCCTCTTGCCTTTGGGATTGCAGTGGGGCTCATTAATCAGTTTGTTCTAACGTCTGCTTTCCTGAGATGATCAGCTTACTGATAGTAAAGGCCCCTCATAGAGAGTCAAGTTCTTCATCATTAGTTTCCAGGAATGGCTCTTCTGTCACTAAATTATGCATATTTTTATTCATAAAAGCCACCCCAGGCTGCCTTACTGGTGATTCACTGTTCACCCTGTTCTCATTCAGCAGGCTTGACTGAGTGGAATGGGTACCACATTATGGAAGATGCAGGGTGGGCAGGCAGGCACTGGGAGATGGATTGACTCCGGCTTTCAGAACAGATGAGTGAGCCTCAGTGGAAGTTAAGACTCTGCAGGAAGTTCGGTAGAGATTAGAAGATTGGGCCAGACCCTGCGTGGCAGGCATCTGCCCTTGAAGTACTTCTTATATTGTCCCATCATCTTCCAACTGTAGCTGTCCTTCTGTGTGTGACTGGAGAGTCAGTCCTTTCACCATGCTTGTGAAGAACTGCATTTCTCTGAGTCCCAGTAGCCCGAGCCTTGTGGCATAGCACTGAATGGTGGAACAGGCAGGCACCTCTGTTGTTTGTCTCTAAGCCTCTTTGATAGCCTCTCTGCAAGTGAGTGCCTTTGACATGTTGGGTGTTATGACATCTATGTCTTAGGTACAGTTGAAAATGTTATGTCAGGATAAATACCTTTGTGTATGCAGATCTGGGATGATTGTTAAAGATTTGATTCTAATGAGTAACTAATTACCCAGCTTGCCATTGCATGTGGCATACTCTAAATGTGTGTTTCAAAAGAAAGTTAAGTATACACGCATAGGCCTCTATGACCAGGAACTGCCGGAGGAACGGATAAAAACTAATGGAGACTAATTCTTAGAATACTTACTGGATGTTTAGAGTGGGGCAAGAACTTAGATTATTTTTACATGGCAACTTTTGTGTGTATGTGTATATATTGGGGGGGGTGTATGTGAGTTCACAGGTGTTTATGTATGTGTACTGGTTGTTTTTGTGTGTCAACTTGACACAAGCTGGAGTTATCACAGAGAAAGGAGCCTCCCTTGAGGAAATGCCTCCATGAGATCCAGCTGTAAGGCATTTTCTCAACTGGTGATCAAGGGTGGGAGGGCTCACTGTGGGTGGTGCCTTCCCTGAGCTGGTAGTCTTGGGTTCTATAAGAAAACAAGCTGAGCAAGGCAGGGGAAGCAAGCCCAGTAAGTAACATCCCTCCATGGCCTCTGCATCAGCTCCTGCATCCTGACCTGCCTGAGTTCCAGTCCTGACTTCCTTTGGTGATGAACAGCAGTGTGGAAGTGTAAGCTGAATAAACCCTTTCCCCCGCCCCCCATCTTGCTTCTTGGTTGTGATGTTTGTGCAGGAATAGAAACCCTGACTAAGACAGTATGTTTCTATACATGCACAAATGTGTACAATCGAATGAATGCTTATACTTGTACATACATGTAGAGTTAAGAGGACAACCTCAGGTACCTTCTACCTCTTGATGAGACAGGGTCTCCCATTGGCTTGGAATGTCACCAAGTACTCTAAACTAGCTGTCTTGTAAGCTTCCAAGGTTCTGCCTGTTTCTACCTTCCAACTCACATTACTGAGATTACAGGTACGCCCTCTCCTTGCCCCGTGCACAGCTTTTTACATGAGCTCTGGGTGTTTCAGTTGGATCCCTACAATTGCATGGTGAGTGTTTACTGACAGAGTCCACTCCATAGCCCTTGAACTTTTATCAAACCTTATTAAGTGAGATATGAGGCCAAAGAGATGGCTCAGTGGGTAAGATTGTTTGCTATGCATTCCTTGTAAAAATTGAGTGTGGCCACATGTGCCTGTAGCTTCAAGGGAGTATGGAGAAACGTTGATCCTGCAGGCCTCACTAGCCAGCCAGTCTGGCCAAGAAGGCGGGCCTCAGATTCAGTGAGATACAAGACAAGGTTAAGAGTGATAGAAAAAGACACCTGACATCCTCCTTGGACCTCTACATGTGTGCACATGGACTTCCACACCTAGACACACACATGAGCATCCACCATATACACATTTATAAAGAACAATCAGGAATGTACAAAAGTTCCCTTTGGGATTTTTCCGAGTCATGGTTTCACTGTATGAATCCCATCCCAGGTCTAGGGGAGCCCTTGGTCCTCTCCAGCAGACAGCATCTGTCACCTCTAACCTTCAGTAGTAGCTACTTTGTTACCATCAGTAATTCTTGCAGCAGCGAGAATCAATTATCACTCTGACCAAAAATAATTCATCTTGCCAGAGTAATCAGAACTTAAGTCTTCCTCCGTAAAGGTGTGATAGGGGGAGAGAGGTGGTCCCCCTGATGTGCCATGGCACACTGTAAATAGGAGGCCCATGGTGGTACATTTTCAGAAAGGATTCATTTTTAATATCAGCCTTCATGCTGAGCCCTTAATGACTTGGGTCTTTAATTATCTCCCTGAGCACTTCATGTTGATTGAATATGAGCCATTCTCCTGGATTTATTGATTCTATGCTCAGAAAAACATTTCACTATGTGTTTTGACAAGGTCCCTTTTAACACATGCTTATTGCGATGTGCCCCCAAAAACTGTGTATCAGAAAAATGTGTCTCTGCCTTCTCCCTACTGGATTTAGTATCTGTGGTAGGATAAAGATGCTGTTGGTTGCATTATTACTTTAACATGCAAGGGCAGAATCTGTGCTCTTATGAGTGCTTAATTTTGTGTTGCTATGGAGTGGTTGATGGAGGGATATGAGTCTCCTAAATCCACCATATTATAATATCTCATGAAAACATGACCACTGAATGAAACCAGTGGCATGTGTGTGTGTCCAGCTTAGAAGCATTAAGATGATAAAACGTCGGTTTATTCTAAGATAAGAAGCACCGTGTGTTATACACAAGCCTGAGAGCCAGTGACCAAGATATAAGGCTTTTCCCTCGGTTCTGGAGACAAATCTACGTCAAGGAAATTGAGCTTAACAGCCCCTAAGATTACAACATCAGGAACTTTCTTTCTGTTCATGAATGTTGTAGCTCTAACACATTCTACTTTCTTGCCAAGGGGCCCTATGTTCTTCCCTCATAGCCTCTCAAGATCACAGCTTATGAGTTCAAGAATGTTGTTTCTGTATGATTGGCAGGCTTCATAGGGCCATACATATCATGGATGAATGACTTGTAAATGCAGGTCTGTGATTTTGAAAGCAGTTGAGAATAGATTAATCCGTGCTCCCAAGAAATGCATGTGACAGTCGCAAATGACAAGCCTAATGAGGGCTCTGCCTCTACGCCATGTTAGCATTCTCATTTTGTTTTGCAAGTTCAGGTAATGTCACTTGGCAGCATGAGCTGCTGAGTTTTACATATTCACTCTTTAGTCCCTTCTCCATCTGAAGTCTCTCCTGGTTACTTGGTGAATCCATTGGTATTGCCTGTGAGTCCCAGGACCAAACTCTATCAGGTGTGAAGAACTGATTCTAAGAGTGCCTGGAAATACAATCTACCTTTATCCAAAAAAAAAAAAAAAAAATTCAACATTGAAAAGGGAAACAGTGCAGGGTAGTTACTAATTATTAATCCCTGGTTAGCTACTGGAAGGGGGTGCATAGAAGGAGAAGGATTTGGAGAATAAAGCTTAGTCGAGTGTGGGAATCTTAATTTGACCAGCTTGTTCCTGCTACTCCACTCCTCGTGGTGTACAGAGTGGGAGGACAGAGGTAGGAGGAGAGCTCCCTGGGAGCACTTAGCTTCACAAAGGTAGAAGGTGGGGCAGATCCTGCCAGAACTTCAAATCCCTTTAATTCTCTAATTCTGTACTGCTTTTCTCTACCAGTGTCTCTGGAGTGAGTTCTATTCTTTACAGTTTCTCTGAAGGCTGTTTATGCTACAGGGAACAGAAGCCCCAAGTTCCCTCTCAGCACCTTAGAAAGAGGCTGTGTTAGGTTCCTGTGTGCCAGCTGCCTACAGTTTGGATGAAGCTTAGAGTTTATGGCCTCTATAGCCACCTGCACGGTGGCTGTAGTCTATTAGTTTGTTTCCCTGGCAACTGGCTTTCATTCCCTCCTCCTTTTCATGTATCCCCTCTCGAGAATTGCTTACTCTCTACTAATCCATCAAGAATACCCATTCACTAAACATAGTCCACTCTTCAGGAACTTAGTTTTCCTTTTGGCAGTACACCCTGCTTCCTAAGTTTATTCCTTTTATCCCTTGCCCCCCATTTAAAGTCCATCTGAATAGAGAACTCATTTGAAACACATATAAAGGGTTTGTTTTCACAAAAGATTAGATAGCAAGAACAAGTTTGAACCGAGACTGTAGTTTACAACTGGGAATGCTCCTGTGCACAGGTTATTATTAAGAGAGAAACAAAGTGTGGTTTTCAATTGGTGAGTTAACTTCCATGCTCCATTCTGACTCAGGGTTCACCATGAAAAAGTTTATACAAAGTAAGCTAGATGTTGGCATATGCAGGCCTCTCTAATGTACGTGGGAATGGATGGTGATGTATAGTTACATCGTTTTATGATTTGGTTATGACCATTCCACAATCTGATCATTGGATGTTCAGTTTTCTGTGATCTTCATGGAGACCTGTTAGCTGTTAGCTTCTTATAAGCTTTGACTTCATGTATGTCTCACATAAAAATAACCTCTCTCTCTCTCTCTCTCTCTCTCTCTCTCTCTCTCTCTCTCTCTCTTTCTCTCTCTCTTTCCTTCCCTCCCTCCTTCCCTTTCTCTCCTTCCCTCTCTCCCTCCCTCCATCTTTCCCTTCCTCCCATTCCTCTACTACCCCTCCCCTTTCTTAGAAATCAGGTCTATTGCAGGCTGGGCTGGATTCAATGTAGCCCAGACTGACCTTGAACCTGTGATCCTCCTACATTAACTTTCTAAGTGCTAGAAGTAGAAGTGTATGCAGCTGTACCCTGCTATGAACCTGATGGCATGACAATTGCCAACAGCAAACGATACCTCTCATGTATTCAGTACTTACTATCGCATGTGTTCTCCATGCATCAACTCGTATCTATGTCTGTAACTAAAATAGACTCAAGTCAGATATTGTACTGGCAACTAGCAAACACTGTTGTTTCTTAAAACTGTAGCACCCTTAGGGCCCACCACCCATCCCTGAGACAACAAAGAGGCTACCTGGGTATCTTCCTTTCTTTTCTCTCAAGTCTTAAGGTCTGACTTTAAAGAAAGCATGAAAGAGCCAAAGTAGCAGATGGTCTTTCAGAAACTGGACCGACACGTGACATAGCAGAGTCTGAGAAGCCGAAAGGAAGTCAGTCTTTAAGGACCTACCACCTGGGTCACTGTATATGGGGATGATAAAACCAGTCAAGGGCTATCCACATGGCACAGCAGCTAAAAGTGTCCAACACTAACCTAACAACCTGAGTTCAGCATCCAGAACCCACACAGAAGAACACCAATTATCAGAATTGTCCACAAGCACACCATGTGGGGTGTGTGTGTGTGTGTCCTCTCATGGAATTAATTAATGTGATGGCGTATGTCTAGAACTTGACTTCTTTGTATGTTAATAGTCAATATGCATAATATGTCCATTCTGTGAACAAAATGAAGAGGAACAGGAAGAACAAGAAGACATAAATCCACCAGAGTTTATGTCTCCTGATGGAAATGTTGAGGTTACCAAAAACAGTGACAGCAAGTGACACTGAGTGCATTGTGTCTATGGGAAACACCTCTGGCCTTCCTGCTGAGGTAAATTTGGAACTCACAATTGACATAGTATAGTAGTGTCGCCTTCTATTCTAAAGAGGGATGACACAGTCCTGACAGGCTTCTATTTTATTCATGCTTTCTTTTAAAGGAGAGATATTTATACCAAAAGGCTGAAGTATTTTCCCTCTGTCACCCGACCTTTTCAACAGGGTCTCTTTCTGATGGAACACTTCAGTCTTTGTAGTTTGCCTCCATAGCCTGGTCTGTATCTCGGTGTAGCTGTTCAGTTCAGCTGCAGAAACAGCACTTTAACAATCTGATTACAGAATGTCACCTGTCTGGTTCATAAAGACAGCCCCATTGCTATCAGTGAGTTGTGCAATGTATGAGATTGAAGCCAGACAGATATCACAAGGCAGAGTTAAAAAGCCCTCATCTAGTTAACTAAGTCTAGGAATACATGCGCACAGTAGGTCTTCTCTCAGTTAGTCCTTGCTAGAAACTATCACAGACATATGCACAGATGCACCCCAGTTTCCTGGGTAATGTTAATTCCAGTTAGATTTGCTGTTACACATAGCATGTTCTACGTGTGAACTAACCATCATATGAGCCTTTGAGTCTATCTATGGCATTGCAGAACTAAAGTGTTAAATCTATGTTGCTGAAACACATGAGGTCATGTGGCAGACAGGGAATGATGCCGTCGCCTCAGATTGGTTGGGCAGGAGTGGCTTCTGAAGAGGAGATCATAAACCCCCATCCTCTCATAGATGTGGTACATGGTGACTACCTTTGCCTACAGGATGGGAAGAAAGTGTAGCTCTGCTGGGGTTGGGGTCGAGGGAACCTGACACTCCTGCATCCTTGCCTCGGCCTGGGAAGTTAAGCATCAACATCGACAGGCCACATTCATAGGATACACCCAGATGATTTGTGATATGTGGTATTTGACTTCAGTTGCCTCTCCTCTCTCTCTCTCTCTCAACCTCTCTCTCTCTCTCTCTCTCTCTCTCTCTCTCTCTCTCTCTCTCTCTCTC
>NW_021604604.1:11975834-11980383 GCF_004785775.1 Grammomys surdaster | reverse complement strand
CTCTCTCTCTCTCTCTCTCTCTCTCTCTCTCTCTCTCTCTCTCTCTCAATGACTTCAGACCTTAGCCTAATCAAGATGGCAAAAAGTATAAGGTAGTCTCAAATGATTCCTGGTCAGTCCTCCTCAAAACTGCCGAGGTCATCCCAAGCAAGAGCAGTCTGAAGAACTGTCACAGGCCAGAGGAGCCTAGAGGGACATGATGATGAAATGCCTGTGACACTCTAAGGGGAAGGCACTCTGAGATAAGGTAGCAATAGAGCTGGGTAAGGAATGGACAAGAATCTGCATACTGTGTCTGTCCTTTTCATGTAATGATAATGATTATTTTAAGTGAAGTTTACTTCAAAATAGATGGCCTCCAATTTGGAGGGTTAGCACAAGTGTCAACAAGAGTTGTCTTGGGAAAGTGGGGTAGTAATGACCTTTATTTTCTTTTCTATGTATTTATCTATATGCAATTACTATGTCTTACTCATCTGTTTGTTTTTTTTTTTAAGCTTAGAGAGTTTCTCAAGAGTTAGGGTGGTGAATTAAAGATGCGGGTGCTGTATTGTGCACTTGACCCTCTTTATCTTGCCTTCACCCTTCAAATTTTCATCCTTTAAGATGCTAGAGAGCTGTGAATTTACTTGAAAAAGAAAAAGGGTTATAATCACTTTATTATTCAAGACTCCATAGCAACTAAAACCATATTGCCTTGTGTAGAAAATAATTATCTAAAAGCCAAATGAGGTAAGGAAGTCTGATGCCACTGAGCTGTAGTCTGTCCCAAACCTGCTTCTGCCACTTGCTTCTCTCTCGTTGAGCTGTTAATCTTTTTGAAAAGTTTTTCCTCTGATATCCTGGGCTCACTCCTTCCCCATGAAGGTAGGATGTTCACCTCCTCTAGAACTCTGGGGCAAGGACCCTCCTGCCTTAGGCATGTGCTCTGAGTGAGCTCTTGGGCACCTGTGTACTTGAAGTCTCTGTACATCTTTGGGTCTCCAGGTCAGCTCATGCAACTGTTGGGATGTAGCAGCCATTATCCTAGCCATTGATATTCTGGTGCTTGTTCCCAGCTTCAACCTGCTTAGCTTTGCCAATCCCTTCTTCCTAAAGGCTCAGGCATGGTAATTGCCCCAGTTCCCAACCAACGTTCTGTTTCCAATTGGATAGGCTCCCAAAATGACCATACCGGACACTTCAGTGCTGTGGTTATACTAGGCCACGGGATAATGCAGTGAATTGTCTCACATCAAAGCCCTTCATTTAAGTCATATGCATACTTGTTTGCAAAACAAGCTTACACACACACACACACACACACACACAAACATGTGCAAGTGTGTGCATTCACACACACAAACATGCATATGCACGTACATGTTCTTTATACTCATAGCTTTGGGAGATTCTTCTTTGGACATTTTCTAGAGCTACTGCCTGCCCCCCGCCCCCAGTTTCTGTCTTTAGATAGTTCCCATCTCTGGATGCTTCCTAAATTAGATCCAGCCCTCCCAGTCTCAGCCTGTTCCCTTGTTCTTACTGGCCCTAAAGCCAACAAAATATGATCAGGAAATAATGTCCAACAATGTTTTAATCAGTTCAAATAATGTTATGAATTGAATGTGAAAAGCTTCCCATGGGCTTCTGTTTTGAATATATGAACTCCAGCTGTGGTGCTACCTTAGGAGTTCCTGGAAATTTTAGGAGGTGGGGCCTGACTGTCGCTAGAGCTAGGTTTTTGGGGGTGTGTTATCCCTGGACACTTACTAGTTAACTCTACTTCCTGGTGGATCAAAGAGTGGACAGCTCTCTCTGTCATATCCTTCTGCTGCCATAATGTTCTGCATTAGCCTGGGGCTAAACACCCATAAACTGGACCCACTGAAACCGTGAGCCAATATAAATCTTTCCTTTTGTGCTAGTCAGTATTTTTGTCAACTTGATATAAGTTAGAGTCATCTGGGAAAGGGAGAGAATTGAGAAACTGCCCCTACAGACTTGGCAACAGGCAATCTGATGGAGGGATTGCTTGATTAATAGTTAAAGTGGGAAGGCGTAGACCACTGTGGGTAGTGCCACCCATAGGCCCAACGGGGAGTATAAGAAAGTAGGCTAGGGGCTGGAGGGATGGCACAGTGATTGAGCATTCTTACGGAGGACCTAGGTTTGATTCCCAGTACCTGCGTGGAGGTTCCACATCTGTAACTTCAGTTCTAGGGTTTTTGATGAGTTTTTTTTTCTGACCTCCCCAGTACAAGGCATACATGTGGTACACATACATACATGCAGGCGAAATGCTCTTTCATACACATATAATAAAATAATCTAAAAAGGAAGAAGGCTGAGCTAGGCACGAGGAGCAAGCCAATTAACATTGTACCCCATGACCTCTGGTTCCTTCCCTACTTGATTTCCTGCTCTGGCTTCCCTCAGTGACAAACTATGTCCTAGGCATTGTGAAATAAAGCTCTTTCTTCCCTGGGTTGTTTTTGGTCATGGTGTTTATTACAATAATAGAAAGCACACTAAGATACCTTCCTTAAGTTTCTCTGCCAGCTTATTTGATCTCAGTGATTAAAAACAAAAAGTAGCTAGTTTAATTACTATCTTGTATGATTCAAGCACATAGTGCCTTAGTTAAAGCTTACTAATGTGTAAAGATTTCTCACTGACCACAGAGAGTCTTTAATATTAATTCTCTTTTGTCACTTATGACCACACGTGGATTACTCCGAATTGAAGCCATGCTCGGTTCCAGAATCCACCAGTTCTGTGATAGAATCCATGTGGCTGTGTAGTCAATTAAAGAATGAAGGACTACTCTGTCTATGGGGAAATGCTTTATTAAAGAATTATGCGGTTCTCGTGTTTCTGGGAGTGTTTGATATTCATCTCAGAGTGATAAAACCTGGAAACTGCTGCTTTAAAATCGTGTCAGTCTGGATGCCTGGAGAAATATTCATCTACTTGAGTTATGCATTCATATTCGTGTTTAGCAGTAATTGTCTTAATGGAAGAAAATGTCATTCTCTGGGAGCTGCCGTTTACTGACTGAGTGCTACTTAAAATCTTTGATATGCTTCTTCATTACATTTGGAAACATCAGAATTTTCTATTCAGTAGACAAGCAGTTAGAGTACATTTTATTTTTTAATAATTTTGTAATAATAAAATGTTTTATTTTATTATTTTTTTAAGAGACAAGGTCTCCTAATGTAGCCTGAGCTAGCTAGCCTCACACTTACAATCCTCCCGCCTCAGCTTCTACAGTGCTGGGATTTCAGTGCATCCCATCATACTCCCACCCCACCTGGATAGACCTAATGAATTTCTGCTCTCATGAGACATGCTTTTGAAGAGCATAGCTTATGAATACATGTCCATTTTATACAATTGTTTATGGTTCCAAGCTAGAAACTTGACCATCTTGGCATTCTTAGCCTGGAGCTTTTAGAAGTGGGTCAGAATGTTTGTGACTAAGCAATTCATTTACTATTACATCTGTGTCAATTTTTACTGAGCTTAGAGGGGAAAGCATGATGCTAAATTCATTATAACATCTACTCACTTATTAGATGACTCTGATTAGCATGCAAAGTAGTAGGTTTCCTTATGGCGGGTTTCAAACTTACTTAGTTTTGATTGGTCGCTCATGTTTGCTCCGCCCTGCCTTCTCCTTGTCCCTCCCACCCGCCGTATTCTTCCTTCCACCTTTCTGTTACGTGTGTCCGATAGCACTATCCTTTAAAGGCCGGTTTTGTCCCCTTCATGGGCCCTTTGCTAGCTTCCTGGTCTTTATCACACTCACTCCCACATAAATGCACTTTATAGATATCATTATTTTTTAAATCCTGGCTTAGAGGTAACATATGTAAGTCAAATGAGGGCATATTCATTATCCCAAAAAACAAACAAACAAAAAACCCTACCTAGACTGTAGAAGAAAATTTATAATAAAATTTGAGACAAATAGTAATTGAGTGCACCTTATTCAGAATACTTGAGCCTGGGAGTATCTCAGATTTAGAATTCTTCTTGATTTTGAAACATTTTCATATGCATGTAAAATACCTTAGGGATCTAAGCTCTGAGTTCTGAGTGTCTAAATTCTTTTATGTTTCATTTACTTGCACATTTTAGCCCGAAAGTAATTTTGTATTATTGGTGTTGCATTTTGAGACAGAATCTCAGGTAGCCTAGGCTGGCCTCAAGCTTACTTGTATAGTCAAGGTTGATCTTGACCTGATCCTTCTGCCTCTTCCTCCAGAGTGGTGGGATTTCAGGCATCTGCCACCACACCCAGCGTAATAGTCATTTTTACGAGTCTCTGTGTTGATAGCCCTTTGGGATACTGGGTCAGGTGTAGAGTATTCTGCTTGTGACAGATGACAGTGTTCTACCTGCTTCAAGTTTGGGAGCATGAAACTGCTTCTACCTTTCATAGGTTTAAGCATCAAATCTGGAACAATCTAGAATCTGTCCAGGGATTCCCTAAAGAGCAAAAGATATTTTTCTAGTTTTTTTTTTTACCTTGTGGTTTACTATACCAATGCGTGCGTGCGTG
>NW_021604604.1:11965196-11975434 GCF_004785775.1 Grammomys surdaster | reverse complement strand
GTTTACAAAGTCAAGAACAGGCATAATACCCCAAGAACAACTGCTACATATTCTTCTGGTCTGGAATTTGTTCCAACACAGCTCTGGGTGTGGAGCAAAGAACATGTGTCCATGTCACAGCGTAAGCAAGAAAGGTCAGTAGGCTGTTTGAGTACCAAATGGTTCCTTTAGTGTCTTGCAGTAGACTGTGAAATCCCACAAAGTTCATTTCATTTACATGGCAAAGAACTGTTTCTTTGACCAGAAAGCTTGTGTGGTCTTGGAATGGCCACTGTTTTCTGAAGTAGTGATACTTCTTGGGTCAAGTTTTCTAAAAATAGGGATGTTATGAAATAACTCTATTACTAAGCTTAATAGGATCTTTGTCTGCTTAAGTCCCAGAAATACAATGTTTGTGTAGCTTTACTGTTATGCTTAACAGATGATAGTTGCTCAGGCAATTTAGTTTTCATTTTAAACTGATCTTACCTATTGAAATTCTTAGGTGTATAAAGCCACTGCATTCGATGAATTAGTGAATGTCAAACCATCGCTTCCAGGGTAAATTTGGGGTAAGGTCTCTCCCACAAGTCTGTGGTCACAGAGTTTTAGAACCGTGTATGTTGCTACATAATAGTAGCGTACATAAAGTATGACTTTGTTTAAAGATACCTAGTTTAGTACATGTTGCTGATTCATTAATGTCGTGTTCGTGGCCAACATCACTATAACTCAGACCTGATTAAGCTATGAAGTGTACATATTTTTCTGTAGAAAACACACCCCAGGCTTCCTGAGCTTAGAGACAGAAGACAGACCCTCAGGACCTTGCTTGGGCACCTGGAAAGCACCAACAAATCCTCTGGATATGTGAAAAGCTTAACATTAAATCAACTTCCAAAGGGGTATTTGCATATGGTACCTGTGGTTGAAACTTTAAGTTTTATTTGCATATGGTACCTAGGGTTGAAACTTTAAATCACAGCAGGCCCTCAGCTGGGAGTGTGTCTATCACATGACTCGAACTTTCTCTCCTCTGGAAGAATGGCCACAAAACGGCCCCAGGTAGAGATCTGGGAGTTACACAGACAGTTCAGCCAGACGGTAAGTTTATAAGTATTAAATCTACAAGTAATGAGGTTACTGGATACTTAGGTTTTAATTTCTTCCCAAGTATTTTTCTCCACAAATGTATACTACTGAGATTCTCCCTGACAGAATTAGTTTGAAATTTTAACTCCATTAAATGTAGGTATTTCTAGTTTTTAAATGGGCTATAGAATATTTAGTGGCCAAAGGTTTCCACTTTGGCTGGCTTAGTCACTAAGATGATAAAATGACTTATAGACAACCTACCAAAATGAAACCTGCATACGATTTTTGCTAGTGAGTTAAGTGTGATGAACTGTTACAGAATTCTCTCAGTACCCTTACACAGGTTTCAGAAGAGTTGGAGGCCAAGGAGTGCGGAGGTCCAGGCCTGTAGCCATTTTCCCTGGCCAGTGGAATTGCTTCTTTCCAGTTCAGTTCTGTTTAAGGAATTGTGGTTTCTTGAGTGTCTGGTTTCTTGAGTGGCTATCTGTGATAATCAATCTGTGCTTTCCACTTCAAAATCTTTCTTCCAGGTCCTTCTGACGCTGACCTTGTCTCTGGTTCTTCAAACTCACTCAAGGAGTATGCTATAAATTACGGTAGCTTTATCTTTCTCCAAACAAACCACATCGGAAAGGGGATCTAATTCTTCTCTCCCAGGTGGATTCAACAGAAATAAAAGGAGATGGGTGTGATCTGCATTTCCTGCCTTGGCTGTCTATCTGGGGCCTGGCTCCATGCCTGGTGGCCTGCAGGCAGGCTCCCATGCTCTCACATGGGTCTAGCTGTCTGCCCAGCAGAAGGAAGCAAGCATGGGACCAGGAGGAGCATGTATAAAAAGCCGTTTCAAAGGGCACTTTTCAGTGCTGAGATTGAAGTCAGGCTTGACTTTCATATGCTAGGCAAGCACTCTGTCTGATCCCCAACACTAGGCATGTCTCAGTCTTACCGAGCTGTTAACTCAAAGAATGGGCAGTGTGTTGCTGAGCTAGGATGCCTAAGGAGAACAGGTGCTTTGGTAGTCATATATGCAGATGACTCAAAAGTCATGCTAACTGGAAACACCTTGATTCATGATCTCAGAAGTAGCTAAACATCAAAGGCCTGTGTTGTTGGTGCCACCTGTAACCTTCTGTTTTTCCACCAGTCCTTTTTGATCCATGAAGTAGTGGCTCTGAGACTTCTTATTCATGAATAAATGCCTAGGCTAATAGCTTTGGCTTGTTCCCCGACTAGCTTATAACTTAATTACCCATTTATTATATTCTAAGACGTGTCACATGGCTGGTTACCTGGTCCTCAGAATCATGAGTCTGTTTTGATCACCATTCCTGGGTGAATCCCCTTTTTTCCCTGTCTCTATCCCAGCATCTCCCCCCACTAGGTTTCTCTGCCAGATGTCCTACCTTCTAATCCTACACCAACTCATTGGCCATAGGTTTTTTAATTGACAGGTGAAGCTTCCACACAGTGAGTACATAAAAGATTCCCTCTACAGTCCTGTAGCATCCTTACTGACCGAGTCTTTAGTTATATGAAGATAGCTTCTTCTTTATCTATTTAGAGCATTATAGTATTGACCTGAATTCCAAATTGTGCTACAATATTGTAGATATAGTTAAAGAATACAGGAAAGCTCAGAGCCCTATCAATTATTTATTGTTAAGTGTAAGAAGTATTGAAGTGTTGGATGACTAATGTCTTGACCTTGGTCCAGAAGTATCACAATAGCCTTTTAGGTTGTATTTTGGATTCCCACTATATAACAAAATACCTAAGATAATCATGAAGAAAAAAAGTTATATTCTGGCTGACAGTACTAGAAACTCCAGGCTTTAACTATTTGAACCCAAAGGTTTTATGGCATAGTAAACTGCTTATCCCATAACTAGGAAGCAAGAGAGAAAGAGAAGATATGGCCATACAATCCTCATCAGAGCCATGCCCCAATGGTATACTAGGTGCCACCACTAAAGGGTCCACCATCCCTTACAATGACCATCCTTAAAGACGTGGGCCTTTGGGAAATACCCAGCATCCAACACCAGCCAAGTAAGAAAGGCTACACAATCTATAGAGAGATATAAATTACTTGGGATTTTAGTGGAAAATAAAGTAGCTGTAGAATTCAGGAAAACATTACCAGTCCCTAAGATACTTAAAATCAAACTAGACAGGTAAATGATAGTTTCTCAGTTGGAGGAGAGGAGTTATAATGGGCGGAACATACCCTAACTTCAGAACACAATCTGGTATTTGCTTTGTTCCATCAGCAGTCGATGTACCTTAAGTGTCAATTGCTTCTTTTTCTTAAAAATAGAATTTAGAAAAAAAAATAATAATTGCCATTATCCAGGGTACCAATTAGTGGAGGCTGGGCTAATTGAGCTTTTGCTGTAACTTTAGCATATCAGACAGCAGCAGTATAATAATGTGGTTTCTTTTAATATTAAGAGAGGCTTTTTGCTTTTTATTTGGTTTGAGTGGGATGATTTGAGCCATGTGGGTTTTATTTTGAAGTGCAGCTTACAAATCCAAGTTGTCATCCTATAACCTCTTTCCAACATAAATTTAAAGTGTGCAGCAAGAAGAACGGGAAAACTGAGCTTCAAACAAAGCATTGGTATTGGGGCAGGTGGCCAAAACCTGTGTCTGAAGGATGGCAGAACCTGCTGGAAGTTTTTATGTTACAGACATGGAATTCAGAGGAAGAGGTGGCTTAGTGGAAGTTCTAGAACGTGAAAGTCAAAGGCCACTGAAAGTTATTTAGCAGTAACTCCCCATCTCTAACCCATTATGAGTTTGACATCTTTCATTGTGATAATGGCAGATGGGTGTCTTGAAGGAGCTTGGCACAGAAAGAAGAGCAGGGGGATGGCTTTTTAGACATTCCTTAAGTTTAGGCCTGCCCAGCTATACGATGTCAGCTAGAGTCTCTAAGCCTTCCTTCATAGCTGTAAACTTGACTCAGGATGGATTCCCTTCAAATCAGTCTCTTTCTCTCCCTCTCCCTCTTCCCCGCCCTCGTCCGGTGGCCCCCCCCCCCGCCCTCTTCCCCCGCCCCCGCCCACTCCCCCCCCCCTCTCTCTGTGTATGTGTGTGTGTGTATGCATTGTGTGAGTGCATATTTGTATATATGTGTGTGTTTGTGTGTGTGTGCATGGATACACAGTACCCATCTATGTCTGTGGAAGCCAGAAGACAACCTTAGTTAGGTTCCTTGGGTATTATCTACACTTTTCTCTTTTGAGATAGGGTCTCTCTGGCCCTTGAACTTGCTGATTTGGCTTGGTTGTCTGTCCAGTAAACCCCAACGATCTGCCTGTCTTCCTCTCTTAACTCCAGGTTTACAGACATTTACAATTCTGCTTGGCTTTTTTTCCTACTTGAATGCTTGGACCAAAACCAAGACTTCATGCTTGTGCAGTAAACATTTTACTTACTGATCTGTCTCCCCCACTTTACTTTTGGGGTGGGAGACTCTCAAGGGTTTACATATGCTTATCACAGACTCTGAGCCAGAGGAGAGACTCAGTAAATGAATTTTCTCTCCCTTTACTTCTACCCTATGTATAATTCCATATTATTCCTTAGCAAAATCAGAAGGCACGTTTCTGGACCACAGGATGCCATTGTTTCACAGGCAGCATCATTGTGTCACTCTTGGTCTGTATGGCCCTCCCAGCAGTGTTCTATCTGTGGAATCTGGATCCTGCCCACGCTAACAGTTCGTTCTTCTACGCCTGGTGAAATCTGAATATGTGTATTTGCTGTGCTTGTAAAAGACAGAGACTTTGAATCACATTTCAAAGTTGTAGGCCAAGGGGTTTTTTAAAAAGCAGTCTGATGATCAGAAAACCATAGGGAGAGAAATGAATAATCTCACATAAGGGCTTTCTTCCTTTCCCCAACCTCTGATCCTAGTTGGATGGTACAACTTGGTTTTGTTGCTATTCAATTCTGTAATTATATATTTTGCTACTAATTTCTTCCACCTTTAGATGACGTCAACAAAGGAGTTGATCTATCTTTGCCTATACTTTAAAATAATTGGTCTATCCTGCTCCTCTCCAATAACATTGATTTCCTAGAATTGTTTCAGAGTTTATTTACTCCCAAGGCGACATCACACCCACCATTATCACCGCCACCACCCAGCTTTGTGAGCACCTGGGCTGTTTAGTTCCTTCCAATTAGGGATGACTGTTTAGATAGCAGCTTTACAGGGAGTGTGATCTCCCTTACCTCGGATAAGATTGGGTAGTAAATATGAACACCTTGCTCAATGCATTGGCCTTTTGCTTTTTATGTCCGTGATTGCGTGTTACATTGAAGCTCTTAGGTCTCACAGTATGAAGCCAAGCTAGAGTTTCAGCCCCTTGATGCTCATTTTCTTTCATGCCCCCTCTTTCTTCTGGAAGTTTCTCAAGCAGTAGTACTGTCTTCTTGACCTCATTGGTGTGACAAAATATTTGACAGAACAGCCTACAAGAAAACAACAACTTACTTTGGCTCACAGAGTTAGGGCTTCAAGTCCTCGGTGTCATTGATTCTGAATGAGGCAGAACCTCATGTCAGCAAGAGCAGCTGTGCTCAATTTGTGACAGACAGGAAGTAGACAGGGGGTGGGGACAGACATGGATAAGATAATCCAAGAATCCAGCTTTCGGGACCTATCTCTCAAAATAGCATTGCCAGCTGGGGACGAAGTCTTGAGTGTACAAACTTTGGACAGATGCTATTCATTCAAACCGTATTATTCCCTAGATACTTTGTGTGAAGGAAACATTTATGTTATGTACCGGTATCTATATTTTATATACAAAAACAATCTTTTTTTGATGTTCTCCATGTTGTAAAATTGATTTGAGCTTAATGTCCTGAAGGGACATCCAATGTCCAATGCCAACTGAAGGAGAGGTCTATTCAGTATGGAGATGTTGGCCAATGACTGAGTCATATGAACTCTTTCCAGTAAGCTCTTCATCAGCCTCAAGTCTAGGAGAAAACGGAGTGGCCACTGCAAGATGATTGTGAAGATCATTGGTCAAATTATTCATTCAGATGATTGTCTTTAAGCCAGAGTGGCCTGCTCTACACAGGACCTTTCTTAATGCCTTCCCTATCCACTAACAGAAGTTCATGGCCAGAGAGTCACTTTCAAAACAAATCTCCTTTATAGCCATTTATGAATGGTTGGTTAAAAGCCTGATGCCCATGAGTGATTTTGAACCTGATTTGCAGTTTGGTCACAGTGGTCTGAAAGCCTCGGCAGCGTGAAGAGTTTTACCACCTAGAGTCAGTCCCTTTATCTTCTGAGCCGAGGTATTGATGTCACACTCTGGATCGATCAGTGCCAGCCGCTCTCTTCTCACCTGTCACATGAATCCAAAGTAGAAATGGAAGTGCACACTGTGATATCGAGTACCTGGGTGCATCAGCAAACCATGATGCTCGGCTGTGATCCGGGCAATAAGGAAAAAATGTGAGGAGGTGGCTTGGTCGGTAAAATGCAGAGCAGAGTTCGGTCCCCAGAAATCAAGTGAAAAATGAATGTTGGTTGTGGCCGTGCACAGATGTTAGCTAGCTTAAGCAGGCAGATGCAGAGATGGGTGGATCCCTGAGGCAAGTATGAGAATACGAGTTGACAAAATGAGAGGAAAGTGAGGAATGACAGCCAAGGCTGTTCTCTTGGCCTGCACGTGAATTGTGTGCATATGCGCGTGCACGCACACGAACACACACACGTTAAAACAGAGGCTCTTTTGTGACTGAGTTGAATTTTGTTGCTACTGTGCTAGTAGTACCTCACTTAGTGTGGTATGTAGGGAGCCTCTCTGGAAATTTTCACTGAACTGGGACCTAAATCTTGATCAGATGCTACAACAGCCAGAGGGAAGAGCAGAGGACCAAAGCTGGAGGGGTTAAAGAGACTGCTGAGCTGCTGTGCTGCTGGGGTGGCTTGCTGACCTGAGAACTGCTAGTCTGGAGAAGTGTGGGGAGGAGGTGGGAGCTTTTAGCAGCTTCTCAGAGCAGCCAGGAGCTCAGCTCCTCCAGGCTTGAACTGTGGCAGGGGAGGGGGAGGGAGGGCGGGCATCTGTTGGGAGAAGGTGGCAGCCCCGTCCAGGCCAGCAGACATCCCTTTTTATTATGAGACCTCCCCCCACCCCTGGGGTGAATCACCTTCTTGAGGCGGGTGAGAAACTGATCCCGTGGAGCCTCTGGGAAAGCCCACATGGAGCCTGGAGCCTCCGCAATTATATAAATGGAAAGTTGAAAAGGAAAAAAAAAAAGATGCACAGGGTTTGTAAAGATGGTTACATTGTAGCTGAGAAAATTCTTGGCTGAGAAACTGTGTGGAGTGCTGTGGAGATGCTGGAAGATTTTTTTTTTTTTCTTGGTAGAGGGAATCAGAAGGGACCAGGCCCCGCCTCCTTGCTTTGAAAAGAAAAAAAAAAAAAAGCACACAACTAGAAAAGATTGCAATGAAGTATAGTCCAGTGAAGTAGATGAAAATAGAAATTTGAATGCATTGAATAGCTTCCTAAATCATAGGAGGGGATAAAAAGGGTTTGGAATTGAGACTCTTAGCCTAAAGCTTTGAGTCTGTCAACTGAAAATGGCAAAAATACATCTTACAGGAAAGGAAACCCCATACTTTAGGGATAGAGAGGGGGTGAAGAAGGGCTCCTGTGCCTTCCTCAGGAAAGCCAACATCAGTCTGTCCCTCTGTATGGCACGAGTCATGAAAACTGCTATTTACCTAATGCCTTGGGAGGAGATTAGAGCACATGATTTAATCAGGATTGCTGTCAGGCCTTGTCACTCTATTTAATGTGTTATTGTTAAGTAACCAGAAGTAGGCATATTTAACAGGAAAGATATATAGGAAGCCACACTTACCAATTGGTGTTGGTGATAGTGTATTTCACTGGCTTTATTTTTATTTTATTTTATTTTATTTTGTGTTTTTTTGCCATTGTTTATAAGTTTCCTTATTCCCCTTGTGGTCTTATCATGAAATGTCCCCTATGGGCTCATCATATATTGAACACTTTGTCCCAGGACAAAAGCCACTGGGGGTACATTATGGGGATAACCACCCCCATGCCTGTTGCCTCTACCTGTAAACTCCTACCACTGCCCAAGTGCTGAGGGCTGAGCATCAGGCTCTGCATTCTCTGAAGCCATGAGCCCCTCTCCCCTAAATCTTTCCTTCCCTAAGTCGTTTCTGTCAAGTAGTTGGTCAAAGGGATGAGGAAGTTAAATATATTTATTATAGGGATTACTTATAGCCAAAAGTGAAATTAGACTGCCAATAGTTTACAGAGAGAAGTTATGGGAAGCACTGCAAAGCCAATCGTATAACTGTAAGCCAAGAAGCAGCAGGCACCATGGTGGTCTTTTGTGAGTGTCTCTTGGTGCAGCATTTTGGTTACACACACAGTTTCTCCTCATTGCCCAGCGGAAACACAGATATCAGATGATGCTTGCATGGTGACAGATTTTAGTTTTCTAGATCTGATGGCTTGCTCACTTGTGGGGCTAGCCCAACCATGTAAGTAACCTCTTCTATGTACCTGCTCTGTAAACTCCTTCCACAAGGTAGTGCTCAGTGGCCAGAAGTAGGCTGACTAGCCAACAGGATCCTCCAGCCTCAACCTTGCCTGGACTGAGATTCCAAGCTACCCCTAGCCCTTTAAAGATGTGATTTCTGGGAGCTAGTCCAGGTCCTCATGTTTGTATGCCAAGCACCTTATGACTGATCTTTATAGATCTTTCCAATATCTATTGGTTATTTCTGACATCTTTCAGACTTAGAAGCAGATATTGGTACTATATATTGGTACTATTTGCTTAATAGAGCTTGGAACACATAAGAGAATGTATTTCAATGAACATGTGATAGACAGTATCATCAATCTTTCAAGCTTACATGTACATTTTGTATTTTCAGAATTCTTTCATGACTCCAAACCGCTTATCCTCCAGTTGCTTTTACACACAGACATTTGCAGACTCTCCCTTCTCTGGCTTTCTACTGCTCCCCTGAGAGATATACCCGGAAGCTAAGCACAAGCCTCATTATCCAGTAGGAAGTGCTCCCCAGAAGTGGAAATTATTTAAGGCAAGTAGCTCTTCATCTAAGAAGGCAAGTTTTCCATCCCCAGATCTCTGGATTCTTAATCAAGGTCTCAGGCAAGACAATAGGCAACCTCCTGTCTGTAGGACATGAATTTCCTTTTTTCTATCCATGGCCTGGAACAAGGTGGCGCCTCATCTGACATCAGTATCTTCTGTTGAAAAATCTAACACGGTGCTGAGAACATTTCAGAAGACCTCACAGGATCTTCTCCTTTCTCCCTCCTGCCTCCTTTTCAATTGTGTCTCTTTGTTCTGTCTTTCAACAATTCCTCTGCCAATCATCATGGAAACCATTGAAAAATAAATGAGGGCAGGGATGGAGTGACCTGATAGTACTGCTGCCCTTCTGAAAGGGGAAGCTGAAGTATGTATATGCACCGTGTGTGTACCTACTACTCACTGAGGTCAGAAGACAGCACTGGACTCTCTCTAGAACTGGAGTTGCACATGGTTGTGAGCCACTAGGTGGGTACTTGGGACTGAATTTGGGTCCTTTGTAAGAGAAGCAAGTGCTCTTAACCACAAAGCCATGGCTCTAGTCCCCTTCCAAGGTATATTTTTGCAGAAGGGTGTCATAGCCTGGTTGAGATGGAATAACAATACTTTATGCTACAAACACACACACACACACACACACACACACACACACACACACACACACACCTTCCTGTTGGAGAAGGTGGCACACGAGCCACAAGGTAGAATACCCTGAGTCACTTCTGGCAGCAAGGCACCAATTATAAACCTATAGCTTTGTGTGAATGGAAAATGCATTTCTAGTGTACATGAGCCTTTAGTATTTTGGAGTCCCCCACCCCCAAAAATGAATATTACACAGCTAATGGAGGTTGTCATAATTAGAGACCAGAGCTTTTAAAACTTGTGTGTGTGTGTGTGTGTGTGTGTGTGTGTGCAGTGCTTGTTGTGGAAGCAAGAGGAGCTGAGGACCTGTATTTGCTTCCCAGATCACATGTGAAAGAGCTGGGAGCAGCACTACGTGCTTATAACCTAAGCATGAGGCA
>NW_021604604.1:11957918-11965096 GCF_004785775.1 Grammomys surdaster | reverse complement strand
CTCTCTCTCTTTCCCTCTTACACTCAAATATCTCCTTCCCTTTCTTCGTCCCTCCACTCCTCTCTCTTTCTTTCTCTCTCTCACACACATACATACACACACACACACACACCAAGAGGTACTTAAGAATTCTAAGAGCACAGTGGACCATGTCTTTAATCCCAGCACTTGGGAGGCAGGCAGGTAGATCTCTGTGAGTTTGAAGTCACCTTGAACTACAAAGCTAGTTCTAAGCCAGCCAGGACCACACAGTGAGACCCTGTTTCTAAACAGACAAGCAAACAAATATCCAACAGCAACAGAAATTTCCAGAAACAGTCCCCAGAACTTCTTTGGTGGCTGATGATGATGATGGACAGGCTAAACTTGTTCCTGACAAGACTGAGTAAAACTGAATTTACAAAGATATTCCCATCCCCACGAGTTCCTGACATCACTTAAAGCTGCCATTTAGAGAACCAGAGAAAGAGCTTGTAAATATCACTGTATGCCACCCAAACAACTAACTCACCTCACCCTGATATCTTAGTGCTCAGAAACAGACACAAACCCTACCAGAAACACGTACCACCACTACCCTGTGAGTGGTTGCTCAGATATCTATAAGGACACTTGTGTGTCGTATAGATTTCTGCTGTGTTTGACATTTGGTCAATCATAATGAAAGTTTCCATCAGCCATTGGTACTGGAAAATACAGATTTGTTTTGTAGATATTGCTAATGTATTGTACGATAAAATCAAAATCTGTTTCCCACCCAACCTTTCAGATACAGTTTCTATCATGAAAATTCTTCCTCTCCCCTTGATACTCACTGCTTCTCATAAATCTTAGGTAATAAAGACTCTGATCCTGCAATTCCAGGAGCAGTTTCTGGCTAAAACCCTACAGGAAGAAACTTCCTCAGAAAAGATGGTACGGTTTTTAAGACCCAGATAATAACAAAGTGTAAGCTTGGTGACTGGGATAGAGGTGCCACCTACAGGGAGGATGTGGAAATACACTGGGAGATGCTCATTTCCAAGCCAGCCTTGCAGGACAGACATTTAAAGTGAAAAGAAAGCCCAGACCCAATGTGATAGAAAGCAAAGGGTCAGGCAGGATCCTCTGCAGACTGCAGAAAAGAGTGCCATTATGAGAGCTCAGGCAGCTCCTGCTTTCCTGTTGGAGCAGGAGTTTTAATAATGATTTACCTTGTAATTCCATTTATATATTTTTCTTTGTTTGCAGACCCTTAAATGTCCCCCGGGTTCTGGCTGCTTTCTGCTAACTTTCAAATGAGGTTATCTCAGAACAAGACAGCATGAAAAGTATTCTCTGTCGGTGTAGGTCACTGTGTTCCCGGTTCACGTAAGGCAGGGAAGGATGCTGCCCTGGCTGTTGTCCCTTCAGACACAGGTCTGTGTTCTTTCCAGTAGATCTCTGCCCCTGCCCCCACTCATTCTCATGGTGACATCAGAGCTAGTCCAGAACTAAGGGACCACTGGCAGTGAGGACCACCAGAGGGTTTATTTGATATTCGATGAAAAAAATAACTTGACTCAAAATAAAATTCTATAAAACTCCATTTGTACACTTCCCATAATAGCAACTTGGTGTTCTTGGGAAGACCAGATTTTATGTATTTGTCTCCCTTGCCATTAGATCAAGTTTCATTCAAGATTTTTGTATAGAAAGAATGTTTCTCTTAGCTTGGTTTTTTGCCCAGGTCTGCTTGTTGATTTCTGCACTTTTTCTGCACCCATGTGTTGAATGTCCATGACCCTGTGGGAGCAAGGAAGTGCAGTAAATATCAGAAGATGCCTTTAAGAATTTTATGAAGAAGCCCAGAGCCATCCTAAGGCAAAGTCAAGGACTGCTTAAAGCCCCTAGAGGCAAGAGGATGTGAAGTTTTCTGGAGGCATTGTTCTGCAGGGGTCGTTGTGACAGGTTCACAGGTGTTAAGCTGTGGAGTTGAGAGTCCCTGAAACCAAGCAGAGAGTAGGCACCAGGACAGATGCACACAGCAAGGCCATATAAAGCCAGCCTCTACAACAGTGCTTCTCAACCTGTGGGTTGTGAACCCTTTTGGGGTTGGGTTGCATATCAGATATTTACACTACAATTCATAACAGTACCAAATTACAGCTATGGAGTAGCAATGAAAATAATTTTATGGTTGGGGTCACCACAACATGAGGAACTGTATTAAAGGGTCACAGTGTGAGGAAGGTTGAGAGCCACTGGTCTAGAGGCTCCACTGAAAGACACAGAGGGACACAGTGAACATCTTAGCTTCACCTACCATAGCAAAACATCTGATGATAGCCAATGCCTGAAATAGCAAGCATTGACTTTATACCATTCCAGAGGCTAGAAGTGCAAGATCAGAGTACTTGCTGATTGGCTGTGGAGGAAGCCCTTTCTTCTGGTTCTTCTGTGCTGCCCATATGCTGGGCGCAGAGAACTCCAATGGCTCTCTTCATAAAGGATGCTAATCCCATCCTGCCCTTCACTATCAAGAGATCATCTAACCCAAAGGTCCTGTCTCCTACTATCATCACTTCAGGGCATGGGGTTTCCCTAAGGGGGGGTGATTAGCATGTTAGAACCTCTACACACGTCCCCTACTGGTGAAGAGATGAACAAAGGGAGGGGCCCTGCATTTAGGATTTAGCAGGTGCAGGTTTCATGGTTAATCTGACACCTTTGCAGCCAGAGTCCACTCTGCAAAAGGAAGCTGCACAGCCATGTAAGAAGCACACAGAAGCAGCCTTGTGGTCACTGGTTGTTATTTCTACTCTGTGCCGGTCTTCTATAAGCATCTGTGTTAGAAAGTCAAATGGCACCAGACAGTGGTGGTGTACACCTGTAATCTCAACATTCAGGAGGCAGAGGTAGACTTTAAGGCCAACCTGGACTACAGAGTGAGTTCCAGGACAGAAAGAGCTACACAGAGAACCCTAGTGTTGACACATCCCTCCCCAAAGAAGTCAAAGGGCAGAGGCTCATTTAGATCTTATTTGACATTCAGGTTTCCAATGCCTTGTGGCCAGAGGTCGCTGGACATTGTGATATTGGATTATCTTTGTTCACTCAGATTCTGAAGGTGCCTGTCACTCACTGACTTTCACAGTGAGGACAGTCAGTGAAGGTCCATGTTCTGTGTGCTGACCACAGTGGATCTCTGTACACCTGCTGCTTGGGATTCCAATGAAAGGTCACAGAGTAAATGCAGACTCTGGTCAATGTTTACCGAAATCTAAATAGTGAGAAAAGAGGGAAGAAAGGGTGGTCTGACTGCACCATGCTTGTCAGGTCTGGGCTGCAGACTACAGACTAGGATGTAGAAAGGAGCACATGATCACATACAGAGCCCCGCCCCCATGGAGTGGCCTCTACATAAATGGGTTCCCCAACAGTCCAACAGCTAAACCTACACCAACTTCCCAACATACTCAACCTGGATCTTTTTATAGGAAAAGAATCCCATTCACCAACAGGCAGAATGCCAAGTTGATTTCATTAATTCATAACAAAATATATAATTGTTGAGTGGACTCACATCTGCTAAGTAGCAAAGTGCTTTCCTTTAGGCAAAATCATTTGAAAAAGTAAATGATAATCAGAAGTGTTTGGATGGATGGTAGGAAGCAAAAGGAGAGTGGAGGGTATATTCACCCTTTCCTATAAGATCGGAAATTACCTTCTCACTATGGGCATGCTCCCACCAGGATTTGAGGTCATGAACAATGAGTGAGGACTCTGGCTTCTCTGACCTTGGTGGGGCACTACTAGCCCTCTTAGTGATTGCCCCCCTTACCATGTTCCCCTTGCTGCCTTGCCCCACTCTCACCCCTCCCTGTTACCACCGTCTTTTGTTAGCATGTGGATCTGAGTGACTTCTTACCTTGGTTCAAAGTGTAGTTAGCAAGCAAACACCACCACGAAGAATTCAAGCAGTGATCATGTTTACATAGTCTGTCCCAGAAGGTTTCAAATCTATTTGCATTTCTAGTAACAGATATAAAATAGATGTAGATTTTCTAATTATTCTTGGCCTTCAAGACATAGTTTTTGATGAAATAGTTCTCACATTCCATACTATTTTTTTATCTATCTGTCTGTCTGTCCGTTCATTCGTCTGTCCATCCATCCATCCATCCAACCATCCATCCATCATCTATTTACTTACTTATGAGACACAGTCTCATATAGTCCAAGCTGACTTTAAATTTACAGTGTAGTAGATGGCCTTGATCTCCTGCTCCATGGCCTCTGCTCCCTGATGACAATGTTGGGATCACATACCCACACCGACACGCCCTTCTGCTTTCTATTGTTTAGCAGCTAAACCAAAACCGTGGCCTAGGTAGACTCATTAGCAACCACTGGGCTATGTTTAGCTCTGTGTAAGAAGTTTCCTTCTGGTCTCATCTCAGGAGCAATACTAGTACGTAGTGACAATTTGGAATTTCAGTTTCTTTTCTAAAAATCACAGAAATGTTGTAAGAACATGTTTTGGTTTTAATCCTAGGTGTGGAGATACAGGCTGTTTCAGAACTGTCTGCCGCAGCCGACTGATTTGTCTCATGCACTAGTAGAGGCATGGTTTTGCTAACTTCAGGAAGTTTCTGTGGTTGTGTGACGTTTAGAATTCTGGGAGCTTTTTCAGAGGGTATACAATACTAGAGCCCCGCTAGGGGGGTGGGCCCCCCCCCGATTCAGAGGAGTTGGCTGCTGTTTGTTAGGAATCAAAGAAGAAACAAAAGGAAAGAAATTACATTCAGGGATCACTATCTCTCCTTTATCTTTTCTTTCTCTCCTACCTAGTGATGGGGGTAAAACTTGGGGGGTAAAGGGTGGGAAGAAGAAGAACCCACAAAGTAGCAAAGACCAGCTGCGCTAGTATTATTTAACAGATTACTTCTTCTGTATTGCTTTTATAGATAATAAAATATTTACTTTTATAGATACTAATATGCATTTTTTTCTCCTTTCTTCCTTTCTTCCTTTCTCCCTCTCTTTCTTCCTTTCTTCCTTCCTTCCTTTCTTTCTTTCTTTCTTTCTTTCTTTCTTTCTTTCTTTCTTTCTTTCTTTCTGTGTCTGCAAAAGGCAATTCTGTTACATAATCTACTGTAGGAGACTGTGTTTTTTAATATACAAAAGTTAGTAATGTCTATTCCTTAGATTGGAATACCCTTGGACTTGGAGGGACATTTTGCTCATGTGAATACAGGTAGTAGAGTATTCACTGAATTCCTGTGATATGTCAGGCCCTGTGTAGAGTGTGCATCTGTTTCCAAGTTCTAGTACGTTTCATGATAGGTGTCTTGTTCTTGGGCACACTAATCACACTTCCGAGGTCCTTTTCTCATCCCCTGAGAAGTGGGTTTTTTAACCTGGCACTATTGGCATGTTGGTTGGATAGTCTTGTTTCTGTATAGAGATGTCCTGTTTACTGTAGGATGCTGAAAAATATCCTTGACTTTTTCTATCTGCAGTTGCTAGTAGCATGCTCTAGTCCCCAAATAAAAAAATTGTCCCTGGGCATTGCCATATGTCCCTAGAGGAGGGAGCAAACTCGCCTGCAGCTGAGAACTGCTGTGCATTACACCTGCCAAGTTTCTGGAATTTGCTAGAAAAATTGGCAGTGAGCCTACCTACTTCTGCATATTTTACCTTGAAGCAATTTGTCACCAAAGTCTCGGAACTGTGCATGGAAAGAAAGGGCTGTGGGAGGGATGCCATGGTCTGCTCCTGACAGCTGGTATGTCACTTGTATAAGGGTCAAGGCAGATATAGGGATTACATCTCTTTGACTATGAGGACTCCAGATTCTAAGGTTTATAACTCAGTATCTGTGAACAATGCTTACAGAGATCGGCACTTGTAACTCAGTGTTTTGCTTCCGTGTCCCCAACTGCCTTGCCCGTGGATCACCTCTCGTCGTGAAGGCTACACACATATGATATGATATTGGTAACTATCTCCCTTTCTGTGCAAAATACCTGAAAGAAACACTTAAGGAAGAGAGGAAGGATTTATTTTCTCACACAGTTGGAGAGGTTTAGTCTAATATGATGGGGAAAATGTAGGGGCATTCAAGGTAACAAGAAGTCTGTGTCTAGGGCATCACATAACATGGGAACCCTGAACCAGATAGATAGAAACCTCTGGTCCTGCCTTTCGAGTCTTGTCTACCTGCTAGGTCTTATGTCCAGAAGATTTCATCATTTCACAAAGATGGGGACCAAGTGTTCACACACATGAACAGAAGGACATTTCACATTTAAACCATCACAGTTGTCAACAGTTAAACTCAAGTAGGGAGACAGGTAGACAAAATTCCTGGGATTGCCTGAATGGTTTTCTGGAGTTGAACTGCCACTTCATTCCACTGTACACTTAGAATAGTGTACTCTATGCCTGAGACCAGGTTAATGCCCAGGCCCCTGCCATCAACCACAGCTCTGCTTCAGAGTCTGTCACCTGAGCAAGGACAGCAAAGGGGGTGGATTGGCAAGACTCTCTCCTATCTGGACGCCTTCACCCATGGATCTGGTCACCTCAGTCATCGTTCTGGTTTACTTTCTGTTACTGTGAGAAACCACTCTGACCGAAAGCAGCTTGGGGAAGGAATGGTTTTATTTGGCTCATAAGGGTACAGACTAGAGAAGCCAAGGCAAGAACTCGGGGCAAGAACTGAAGCGGGGACCATGGAGAAGCCTTGATAACTGGCTTGTTGCCTAGTTCATGCTTAGCTAGGTTTTTTGTTTTGTTTTGCAAATATGATTTTTGGTTTCCATTTTCCCCATTTTTTAAAAACAGATTTGTTTTCTCATACAGTATAGCCTGATTACCGTCTCCCCTCCCTCTGCTCCTCCCAGCTCCTCCTCCCTCCCCTCCCCATCCAGATCCACTCCCTTTCTGCATCTCATTCGAAAAGAACAGGCTTCTAAGAGATAACAACTAAACTATATATACAAAATATACTGAGATAAAACAAAAACCATCACATCAAAGTTGAACAAGACAAACACACAAAAGAAAAAGAGCCCCAAGAGGAGGCACAAGAGTCAGAGACACACATGTTCACACTTTTAGGACACCCATCAAAATACTGAACGGAAGCTGTAACGTACACATGGAGGACGTGGTGCAGACCGTGAGGCCCTGTGCGTCTGCTTCAGTCTCTG
>NW_021604604.1:11895385-11957518 GCF_004785775.1 Grammomys surdaster | reverse complement strand
CTCCTTCCCTCCCTCCCTCCCTTCCTCTCTCTCTCTGCATAATGTCTAGCAATGGGTAGAGACACATTTGTTTCCATCTACTGCAGGAGGAAGCTTCTCTAATGATGTGAATAAGTCTATGAGGTTTCTGTTTTGTTTTGGCTTGGTTTGGGTTGTTTTGTTTGTTTGTTGGAGACAAGGTTTCTCTTTGTAGCCCAGGCTGTCCTGGAACTCACTTTGTAGACCAGGCTGTCCTTGAACTCATGTAGCTCTGCCTGCCTCTGCCTCCCAAGTACTGAGACTAAAGACATACATCACTTTCCCTGGCAGCAATTTTAATAAAACCATGATATAGCCCAACTTCACATCTTAAGGATGGCACTACCCACAGGGCTGCACTCTCCTGGATCAATGAGCAATTAAGAAAAGCTTTGATGACATGGCTCAAGGCCAGTCTGATGGAGGCAACTCTTCATCATGGTTCACTGTTCCCAGGTGACTCCAGGTTTGTGTCGAGCTGATAGCTGAAGCTAACTGTGACAGTCATGCCACATATCCACCGGGAACACACCGGGATGTTTTCTCATTATAAACATATTTATCAATATTAAAATCAGAATGCAGGTAGTTTTAGAAGCACTCCGGCGACAGTACATTTTGTCACTTTCTAATATTACTTGTGGTTTTACCCTAGGAAACAAAATGTCCTTTTCCTAAGAGGATTCTTTGTATTGGGTTCTTAAGCAATTTGAAAAATTACAGTTTGATCTCTCTAACATTTACGTCAACTTTTCCGGTGCATTCTTAGGGCTGAGTTCCACTCTAACAGTTAACTACAAAGGAATAATGGGAGCCTTTAAGTGCTTGTTCTTCACAGTTCCCAGTGAAATCGGGGTAATTAGGCTTTCATGAAGGAACTGGTTTTTCCTCATTAAGAAAAGAAATTATGCTCAGTAGCACAGCTAAGGGCTGAGCCAATTGAAGAGAGAGAGGAGAAACATTGACAGAGGTTATCGTCGGCACAAGGAAGCACCTCGAACTTAAGGAAGCTGTCTGCAGGCTTCATTTTATTTTGTTAGTTTTTTGATATGGGGGTGGGGGTATCTGACTATTTTATCTGGCCTGGAACTCACTCTGTAGACCAGACTGGCTTGAACTCACAGAGATCCACCTGCCTCTACCTCCCAAATGATGGGACTAAAGGCGTGTACCACGATGCCCAGCTTTGTCTACAGTTTTGAAGTAATCTATTTCCTGGCGATTGTAACACATGAAGTTTCCTCCATGAGAAAAAAAATCAAAAGATCTACCGCAGAGAAAGAAAAGTCAACATTTGCAAAAACAGACATTATACTGCAATCAGTAGCAGTCCCCGGGCAGTGTTGGAGAACTGAATGGAAGGGCGCATTAAACTAAATTATTTTAATGGATTTCAGTAGTCGAGGTTTTCTGGGAAAGTCTACTACCAGAATGGAAGCATGACCAAGCTAATGAAAGCTGTGTGACCTCTCAGGGAGCCATGGCGTCACATGATTTTAGCTAATTTTTAGTTTTATATCTATTAACTTTTCTCCTACTGTATGTGATACTTGATCTTAAGATCAAGTTCAAATCATAATGTTTTACCACTTACAGACTTTTCATTTGGATTCTTTTTCAGAAATAGGGAAAATACTTCCAGTATTTCTCCTCAGGGTACACATCTTAGTCTTCATTAGATTCTGTCTAAATATTGGTTTACAACACAGGAAAGCTTCTTTTCTTAAAAAAATTCCCATTAAATGGTGTTTGAGTTTTCATACAATACAAGAATGATGGTGGTGTGTGTGTATGTGTGTGTGTGCGTGCACGCATGTGTGTGTTTACATATGGAGATATGCATCTGGACTCATCTATGCTTAGTACATGTGGAGGCCAGAGTCTGCCTTTGGGATGTCTTTTTCAATTGATTCTTCACCTTATTTTGTTTTTCCTTTTTTGAAATAAGGTCTTATGGAACTTGGAACTTGCCATTTTGCCTAGACTCGCTGGCCAGCAAGCCCTTGGGATCTGCCCAGCACTGACTGGGGTTACAGTTACACATCGTCTGTTTTTTTGTTGTTGTTGTTTTTTTTTTGTTTTTTTTTTTGTTTTTGGTTTGGTTTGGTTTGGTTTTTGTTTGGTTGGTTGGTTTTTGTTTGTTTGTTTGGTTGGTTGGTTCTTTTCTCTTCTTTTCTTTTTTTTCTTTTCTTTTTTTGCATGGATGCTGGGGATCAAACTCAGGTCTGGTGTCCAAACACACCACTGCCTTGTCTAATGCCTTTTCCTGAAGTAATGGTGCCCACAGGGTACTAAGTTTGTACCTAAGAGAAGGATTTTAATTAGCAAACACTCAAGCCACCAGATGGCTCCCTCTAGTTTTTAGATCTGCAGTTAGGGGAGATAAATTGCCTTCCCTGAAAAAACAGCTTGAGTGCTTTTGGAGAGACACACTGGAGTCAGGACTGAGTGGGTCTTCTGGGTTTAGGCTGAACTGAGAAGCATCGAGTTATTTCTTGGAGTGTCACTTCTTTGATTATTGACGTGAGAATCTCAGGGTGGTTTCTACACATGAGTTGTGACTTGATTTCACTGGCGTTCTAATGTATTGCTTTAAAGCTGGAACGACACATCTCTTGATCCTTCTCTCTTATGCTACTTTTCTGAATACACAGGACCTTAGGAGGTTCATTGTTAGATCTTACCCTTCCCATGAACACTGAGAACAGAGAGGAAGTCCTCACTGACTTCATAGTATCTCTTCAATTTGCCTCTTTCTTTCCCCATCATCCTCTTGGGCAGATCCACATTTGCAAAACACAGCAGAGAGATTAATTTGATTTTATCAGAACCAAATAGAGGTACAGCAAAACCACTGGCGGGGGGGGGGGGGGATTGACCCTACAGATTCTCTGACCAGACTGTGTTGAGAACCCTTTGTTTCATAAATTTTTCCTATAAGGTCTCATCTTGTACCTCATCATACTACTGAAGAATGGAGACATTCACCTAATTTTGCTCTGACCAAGAATGAGTCAAGAGAAAGGAGGCAGGCTGGATGGAGTTGGCCTTCAATGCTTGTACTCACTTATTTTAGAGTTATACCCTCTCTGTACCGTCCTTTTCCCCACACCAGATACTTAATAGTCTCCTTCCTCTTCAGGGAACAGGCTTTCTGTAGTTTTGTTTAATTTATGTTTTGTTTTATGGTGTCAGGGAACAAACTGGGACCACAGAGCTAAATCCCTGACCCTAATTTAATTTAATTTAATTTAGTATGATGTCTTGCTAAGTTGAAGTTGTGTAGGCTAGTCTTGAACTTAGGATTCTCTCCTTGGGCTATTGAGTAGTGGAAATCACTGACATAGCTATACGCACCTGAGAGGTCAAACCTACTCCATCTTGGGACCAGACTTCATCTTTAAAAAAATCTGAAAACTTGACTGGCAGCTGAGCCCAAGCTGCACCCAAGTACCAGGAAGGATTCACAGCTTGTCCTTGGCCCATACCCCAGCAACGGTTCATTAAAAATTAGTCTGATTGGTTCAGATATGCTTTCAGACCGTTTGTGATTGTTCATGGTCTTGCTTTAGAACACCCACCTATCAACATACAATAGTCTTTCAGTTAGATGCTTGCCAGGATGGACACCCCTCACTTGTTCCCATTTCCTTTAAAACCTTGTCCCAGTGTCAGGGCTGCTTCACTAAATCGTCCTGTGGGTCTGCTACCGCTTTTGTTTGTTCGTTTGTTAAAGAGACCCTAATATGATTGCATCAGAGTCGGCTCCTGGTTGGTCTTTTGGGCTTGAGAATGAGACAGAGCACACCCCAGTGAGTGTTTTTATTGAGCAAATCCCTCCTGCACTTAACCATAGGGGAACCTATGGGAACATCTCTGCCAGTTCTATGCGGACTATAATTTCTTAATCCAGCTCTTGGGTTCCGGTACGCTAGGAAGTACAGCTGAGAGATTAGCATGGGATATGCTGTAAGGCATAACAGATATGAGGTTTATCATGTACAGAGAGTCATCTCGATTATGGCTCTCAACTTGAAGATACTCTGATCACTAGGTATGATAGGAAAAGAGCCATTACTTTGCGATTCTAACTAGCTCTCAGAGGCAGATGCTTGATACAGATACAGATGCTGCTGGTTGAAGGACCACCTCCCGAGCAGTGAGACTTTGGAGAAAATGCTTCTAATGTTCAGTTTTTGTCATCTGTTAGGAGTTATGCCTTTGGAAATGACTATCAGAGTGTTGCTACATCAACCAGTTACCTCCTGATGCAAATGTGGTTTATTGAGACACTCCCTTGTATCCCAGGTTGAGCTTTTATAACTCTATATAGCTGAGTATAACTCGAACTTCTGATTCCCTTGTCTCTGGGATTATGCATGCACCACTGTGCTTGTCTTATGTAGTAGTGGGATTCAAACCTGAGGCTTTATGAATGTTAGTCAAGCACTCTACCAACTGAACTCCATCACTAACCTTGAAAATATTTTAAAGTGATTTGCCACACAACATAAGCCAACCTGATAGCTAGAGCCTATTACTGAAGACACCACACACTTTGGATCTGGGAGAGAGAAACTGGGCTAGAAACAATCTGGAAGCTTCCTCCCTGTTGGCTATTGCATTCATGGTGGCAGAAAGGGCCAGGACAGTTGTTAAGGGATAAAACTCCTCAGCAGCCCTACCTAGGAGTGGTGTACTGGCTGGCAATGCAGATGTGCTCATTGACGTAATAGTAGCATATTCGCTTATGGGGCAACTCAGTGCTTTCTGATTGGATCTGTGCCTGCTCCACAGAGAAATAGATACCTGCCACTGTAAACTTGGTCAAAACGTATGCCTTTGGAGGCTGCTTTCATCCTTGATCAGAGAAGTATCTCTAAGCAGAGGGTGATGGTTAATTCAGAGACTCAAATCGGGTCAAAGTGCTGATAGTAAGTGACTGTTAATCCTTTAGCCTTAAATGGAACATCTGTAACTTCCCCTTCAAGATCCAGAGGACATTATGGAAGAGGGATAGCAAGAATATTAGGATGGTGCAAAACGCCAGCTTCTGGATAGGGTAGGGGCTATTGCATCCATGAAGACACAGCAGTGGACAAGGCCTGAAAAGTCAGACAGGTGGGGGGTGGAGACAGAATTAGTAGTAGAGAGACTTTTGGGAAAGAAGGGAGTATTGAGAGTAGGGCTATCACAGGCTAGTAGGGGATGAACAGTATCAAAATGAATTGCATATGTGTATAACACTGAAAGGTTTTTCTAATTGCAAAAGGGAATGCATTCTGACTCATCTGTAGAACTCCTAGCGTCAGTGAGAAAAGAGGCAAGTGTTAGGACATCGTACAAACACACTTGTCCAGGTTTTATTTCTTCGTGTACATCTAGAGATAAATAACATGTGTATCAAGATATGGACCATTAACAGCCAGAAAATGGATGCTTGGTATTGGGTGCAGAAAGACATGTTGAATGACGGGAGGAAGCTGACACATTGTAACATGAGGAAGTCGACACATTGTGACTAGTCTCCTCCAACAAGTTCCTTCAAGGCATTCCTATTTATCTTTCAATCCGACCATACCAATGCTCCAGGGTCAGGAGACCTGGAGGTAATATCTCAGACGACTGTTGACACATTCTCTCATTTCAACTCCAGCAAACAGGATTCCATTGGCACAAGCCAGTGGTTGGCACAGTGTGTTGTCTTCATAGAGATTTAGCATGGAAATAGGAGCCTTTCTGGCCATTTGGGGTTTTCTAGTTTTGTTTTGTTTTTTGTTTTTGAAAAGGAAACTACTGCAATGAAATGTTCCATTTTTGTGAATGGCCCTAAAAAAAATCAACCAAGATTCAGATCCATGGCCGTTTAATTTCCCATACAAGAGGTTGCTCTCAGCAGGTCTGCTGAGACGTGCATTATCCCCACTCTCGCCCTTCAGGCTGTTCAGCCTGAGAATTAATTGGGAGCCAAAGACGTGCAAGAACCAAGTGGGGAGTTCTGAAAAACAGACCGCAGGACACCTGGCTGCTGGTGCTGATTAATTCTCTCTATGGAGGCCTTTGACCAGGCTGACATGGATGTTAAGGAGTGGGCACAACTCAGTGGGCTTGCTGTCTCGAGGTAAGATAAAGATCTATGTACGAGGGCTGAGGATACACCTGAGTTACTAGAGCACTTGCCTGGGGTACATGAAGCCCTGGGTTTGGTGCCCAGCATCACGGAAACTGGGCATGGTTCTTTTCAACTATATTAACTATTTCTTGTTTCAAGGGTACTCCTAAGTCACACAAATGCAAGGTCATTTTTAAATATGTCTTATACATTTTTAGTATCAGAAGTGAACATGTCTGCTGCACAGGCCTTCCAACTCTGTCCAGGAGTCACTGGTCCTAACAGAAAGGACTTGAGGTCAGATGCTCATATGTCTGAGATCGATGCTCTTCCACTGTGAGTGCGTTTCGTCCTGTATTTTCATTACATCTCACCGTTGGCTGATGGATACAGGAAGCGCTTGAAGATTTCAAAGTAAAAATAAACACTAATTTTTCTCCTCTGCCCACACATTCTAAACACATTGAAAAGTGATTCTTAGGACAGAGCTTTTCAATATTTGGTCTGTAGGCACACATCTTGTAGGGTTTTTTTTCCTCTATCTGATAAATGGTTCATGGAGAATTTCAAATTATCTTATAAACTGGAATTGATGACATTTTAATGACATGAAGGGAATGGTATAGTCAGAGAGAAAGCTGCAACAGAGCCCAGTGTTTTTTAATGTTTTAACAAATAATTGCTTTTATGTTTATTGTTGTTTTGTCTGCTTGTATGTCTATGCACCATGAGCATGGCTCGTGTGCTCAGAGGGCAAAAGAAGCTATCTGATCCCTTGAGACTAGAGTTACAGATAGCTGTGACCACCATGTGGCTGTTGGGAATGGAACCCAGATTCTTTGGAAGAACAACCAGTATTTTGAGCTGCTGAGCCATCTCTCCAACCACGCACAGTGTGTCGAGTTTAATTAAATCCAATTCTGCCCCAAAATTATGGGAGACATCCTTCCTCTCCAAATAATCCTACAGAAACCACAGCCAGAACATGTTGGTAGTATCTTTTTTCATGATTTTTATATCATTGAAAAATGGAAATATAAAGATAAAAGTGATTTCCCTGAAAGAGAGAGAGACAGAGATAGAGACAGATATTGATTTTTCACTCACCTCTCCCAGATTCTCAGGCACCTCGTCTTACCAATGGTGACTCTCCATTTCTGTCTCAGTCTGTGTGTGTGTGTGTGTGTGTATCTGCGTCTGTGTATCTGTCTGTCTTGTCTGTAGAGGGTGGGAGAGGAGAGGAGATCATGTAGAGGTCAGAGTTCAACTATGGTATCTCCCTCAAATCCTTTCCAGCATACTTTTTGAGACAAAGTGGTATTGAGATGAAGATAGAACCTTTAGAAGGCTGGGCCGAGGGGAAGGAAATTAGGCCACTAGGAGAATTCACTTAACAGAGACATAGGGCCTCAACTCCTGGACTGCTAGAAGAAAACACTTCAAGATGTATGTGTAGGTAAGGACCATCCTAATAGCACAGGATGTAGCCCTAAGAATCATACAACTTAAAAAGCTCCTGCCTAGCAAAATCATCAGCCAAACACACTGCCAGCCCATGAAACAAGAGGAAATATTTGGCAGATACTTCACACAGGCAGTTAATATCTAGGGTATATAAAAACTGTAAAAGTCTAACATCGCCTCCCCATCTTGGCAAAGAAAAACCTGCCAATCAGAAATGTAAAAGGCCAATAAATATTTCTATTTTATTTTCATTTTTTTAAAGATGCATTTCTCTTTATTTACATGTACAATTGCCTGGATGTATGTTTTTGCAGCACATGGTGTGGCATTCGTAGAGGAAAGAAGCGGACATGCGATCTGGAACCCCAGTTACAGACGGCTGTGATTACCATGTAGGTGTCAGGAACTAAGCCCATGTCCTCTGCAAGAGCAGCAAGTACTGTTAACTAGTGAGCCATCTTTCCAGACCCCAATAAATATTTTTGAAAAGTGTTCACCATCCTTCTTAGTAATCAGGAAAACTCAAATTAGAACTGCTTTGGGTTTTTCAACTCAGGCAAATTCTGGCAAGATCAAGTGTATGCTGGTCCAGCCCTCCCTCTCCCTTTTTTTTTTTCTTCCTGGCATTTATAAGATGAACAAGTTTCTTGTACCATGGGTCCCCACCATGACTCACTGTACCGCCACAGGCACAAAGCAATGGGGCCAAGTGACCATGGACCAAAACCTCTGAAGCCATGGGCCTAAGCCAACCTTTCTATCTTTAAAATTGACTATCTCAGACATTTTGTCACAGCAACCGAAGGTGACTGACACACACCATTTGAACAAATAAAGCAAAACTAAGGCTAGTTCTAATGTAGTTAGACTACAGCTTAGAGTTTTGAAAGACTCAACCTCTTTTAGTCAAAATGTCAGCAAGTTATCTGTGAGGATAAAGCAGACACCCCCAGTGTGTGTTTATATAACACTAACTTTTAAACGTGTGTGTGTGTGTTTGGGAGTTGGCTGTCTCCTTCCCCTTTGGGACTGGGAGGTTTAAGTCACCAGACTTGAACAACAAGTGCTTTTTACCTGTTAAGCCATCTTGCTGGCCTAATAATACATTTTTTTAAATTTTTAAATTTTTTAGATTTTTTTATGGGTATGAATGTTCTGCCTGCATGTATGTATGTGTACTGCATGTGTGCTCGCTGCCCTAAAAGTTCAGAAGAGGGCATCATATCCCCTTGTACTTAAGTTACTAATGGCTATAAACTGTCATGTGAGTGCTGCCAATTGAATCTAGATGCTCTACCAAAGCAGCAAGTACTCTTAACTGATGAACTATCTCCCCAGTGGCCCCTTTCCCCAAAAGTATCGTAATAGCTTGTTTCAGTTAATGCTTTTACTGACAACGTATGGATACCTAAGCACTTTGTGTTTGAGTTACATCAGTGCCAGGGCAGGAACCCAGAGCTTCCACATGCCAGGTGAGCACTCTACCAACCGGGCTACATCCCCAGCCGCTACCTCACTGTGTGTTATAGAACAAGTGTAATGGTTATTGAGGAGACATCCAGAGACACAAATGCTATACACCTGAGTGTCTTGGGTGCAGTCACCTGAGGTCTCTCACAGCTGTAAGTATGTCTACCACAGCACACCAAGGAAAGAAGTGAGCCTTACTTGTCTTTTAATCCAATGTGTTATAAGGTCAGACTGTGGGGCATCCGTGGAGGAGGCAGCTATGAGCCAGCAGCTTTTTCAAATGGATCACAGCCACTTAACCTGGAAAGTGTGTCAAGTGGCTCAGAGAGAGAGAGAGAGAGAGAGAGAGAGAGAGAGAGAGAGAGAGAGAGCGCGAGAGGCGCTGCTTCCATCCCACAGAGCTGCGACTCTCTGGGCTCACTGCTTGCTGAGTAGTTGCTTTATTGCTTTACTTCCAAAATGCAGTAACATTCATTACATGTGTAGATTTCAGGCAATTCTCCATGCTCTTCTAGCTACCTGCTTGGTATCAGTACCTTGCAGAGACATCCCTGGCCATTTTGGGAGGCCCAATTGGGTACATGTGCACAGATATCATAGCCGGAAGGACTGATGCATGTACAAGTGTTTGGGTCGGTTACAGTTTCTATTAGCAGAACCCTTGATTGAAGGTGATTAGCCACTGTCGGGCTGTGATTGTGAGTTGGCCTCAGAGCAGTGTTTTAAGTGGCCTGGCATAAACCATGGTAGGAAGCAGAGGTTGGGAACTGCAGCTTGTTAGACATGGTTCAGGATCAAATTATCCACATCATAAGAATGAGCCAGAGATCTCACTACCAAAGCCGTGATAAGGAGAAGATGCCTTCTTGATGTGGGGGTACTGCATTGGGTGAGGCTGGTGGCTTGCTTGGTCTGTTCTTTAGGATCTCTCTCTCTCTCTCTCTCTCTCTCTCTCTCTCTCTCTCTCTCTCTCTCTCTCTCTCACACACACACACACACACACACACACACACACACACACACACACTGTGCTAGGCTATTTTCACCAAGCAAAATTGCATGCACCCTGAAACTTGCTTCTTACATTCAGTGTGTGTGTATGTAAGCTGCTGCTTGTATTTGGCTTATGTGCATGAAACTCTCTTTCTCCCACACACACCTCTGTCCTATGAGTATACTGTGTGTAAGTTGATGCTTGCATCTGGTGTGTGTGTATGTGTGTATGTGTGTGTGTAAGTTGCTGCTTGCATTTGATTGTGTGTGTGCCTTTGCTAACTCTTGGGCAGCTGGCTATCCACAGAAATATCCCAATATCAGAGATGATTGTTTCCAGTAATTACACCAAAAATTAAAACCGCTATAGATCCCTTAAGAAGGGGAAGTTTCTAAAGGGTATTCCTATACCGAAAAGTAATCAACACTGTCCTCTTTACCTTATAACGGTGTTGATATTTGGGCTACCTCCGTTTTTTGTGCCTCCTGTCATTGTGGTTGGGAGTAAGGGTATCCCAGTAACAGGGCTTTGGAGCAGGGGTCACAACAGTTCAATATACGGTTTGCATTCACCAAATCTTTAGTTTTTAAAAAATTGTATGCGTGTGTTTGTGTGTGTGTGTGTGTTGAATGTAGTGTCTATGCATATTGCATGTGTGGGTAAGAGGAGGTCAGAAGAGGGTGTTGGCTCTCCTGTTTTATCATATGCTACCTTATTCCTTTGAGACTGGGTGATCTCTCTTTCTCTGAACTTAGAGAAAAAACCCTGATGATCCTCCCATCTCTGCCCCACATTGCTGGTATCACAGGCATGCCTGTGTTCATAGATTCTTTTTCCCATGGGTGCTGGGGACTTCAGCCCAGTCCTCATACTTATTCAAAAGCAGTCCTATCCACTGAGCCATTTTTCCACCCTATATTCAGCAAATCTTGATTGGATATATATCAAGGGCCAGAGCCTGCTATCAATTACACATTACAAAATCTCTGCCTTTCTGGGGGAGATTCCAGGGAAGGCAGGCGACATCAACCATCAAACATACTAAATTCACACCACGCATATTAAAAGACGCTGCATAGTGATGAAAGGAGATTAAGTGGTGTGGAAAGATGAATGGTTGCAGTGGGAGGGGCCAGACAGTGAGTGACAGGCAAGCAGACCAAGGAGCAACAGGGCAAGGGTGTCTGCTGCAGTGAGGGGGCATGCTGTAGGCAAGGGCGACAGTAACTGAGGACTTGAGGGGTGCACGATGGGGAGTGGCCAGTGTGCCCAAGGACCAGCAAAGAAGCCAGTGTGGTTGGTGGAAAACGAAACCATGTAGGGAGGGAGGGAAGTGGTTCTGGGAAGAACTGGGGGAAGGGAGGCGAATAAAATTAAAATACATTCTATGAAATCCTCAAAGACTTATACAAATACTATTACTTTATTTTTAAATGAAAGAAGAGACCAGAGAAGTAGCCCACAGGCCAACAAGGAAAGTGAGGTCAAGATAAGAGAGGGGAATAAAGTCTAGTGCACATGAAGATTAGTTTCGGAAAGATCGAGTGTCCTTGTAAAAAAAAGAGAAAGAGAGACGGACTGCAGATGCTTCAGTTGGTGGAGCCAGGGGAAGCTGATGGTTTCAATTGTCTGGATGAGGGTCAATTGCTGGTTTTCTGCTGAGAAGCTTGGAAGATACTGATGACAGGAGAGAAGTGGTGATGTTGTTTTCAGCAGGAGTTGGAAAGTAATTGGACGGAAGAGAAGAAATGCGATAGCCAGGTGGCATCAGGGGGCAGCATGTTTAGGAATGTCAAGCCAGGCATGGCGGCTTACACCTGCCATCCTGCCTGCTAGTGAGGCTAAGTCAAGAAGATCACAGAAGTCCTACATTATTTACACCCAGCCAAATTGTTTGTCTCTAGTGGTCATGCACACTGATATTTTTATGACCCATTTGGCTTGCTTGGTTTGATGATTGAATCAAACTTGCATCTTTGGCTAAAGACCTGAAAAAACAGATATTCATCTTATCATCACTTTCAAACTATACACACGTATTGCACAATCATTTATACATGCTAGTTTGCTAAATTATTTAAGGAGTTTTGAAAAGCCAGAGTTTCTAAGGTGAGAAAAATCATATCTTAAGTGGCCATAAGACTTAGCAACTGGTTAAGCCCATCTCTGGGCTTCCCTTGAGCAGCTGGTGTCCCCTGGCTAGAAACATTTTAGAGCCCCACTGGTGACCTGTTTTTGCCAGGTACAAAGAATTTCGTAGCCTGGGATTGTGGGATTTGGTTTCCTAATTTACTGTATTGGGTTCTTCTTTTCCTTTAACTTTGTGTGTGTGTGTGTGTGTGTGTGTGTGTGTGTGTGTGTGTGTGTGTCTTAGATGTACTTTGTCTCTTGGTGTCTCCTGTCTATGGGTACATGCATGGGTATAAGGAGTAGTACATTTTTAGTGGTTATGACCTTTAGGTAAGGCTTTCCTACGCATACCAGAGTTTCTCCCAGAAAACACACATTCAGTGTTATGAATTTGGCAGTGCTTCACTAGATCCCACCAGTGGAATGGAGATGGTCTAAGCATTTGCCTACCTTGTTGGGCCTTAGAATAGTCTGATATTATTGGCTGTGGAGACACTTGCCTATAATCCCAGCACTTGGGAGATGGAGACTAGCCTGAGCAATAGAGCAAAACCCTGTTTCAAAAATTCAATGTTTCTAGGAGGAGAGCCTGGGAAAATGGATTAATCAGTAAAGTGTCTGCTACACAGTCTCGAGGATCTATGTTCTGATCCCTGGCCATCCATGTAAAAAGCTGTGTATGGTAGCACACATATCTATAATCCCCACACTGGAGAGCTGGGAACAGGTAGATCCCTGGAACCTTCTGGTCATACACCCTACCTAGATCAATGAGCTCCAGGTCCTGTGTCTCAAAAATAGGGTAGGGAGTGATAGAGGATGCTATTGGGTGCTAACATATGATGACCACAGGCACACATACATGCATGCAACCAATTTTTATTACATGTTCACACAGACACATACATGTGCACGTGTGTGAACATGCGCATGCACGCGCACGCACACACACACACCACACCATTAAACATACATATCCATGATAACAGCACATTATATTAATAATGATAAGTAGTGACTGGTGTTTTCTCTGTGCTTGTTTTTCATGTTCTATCATTTGGTCCCCTGAAGGTCCTGTGACATATGTGCAGGTACTCACTTCTCATGCCTGGGTCCTAAACAGGAAAACATTTTACCCAGATCCAGGGAAGAAGCCAAGTGACACACTTCCTCCTCTTGGCAGCCTACCATTTATTTCAGTGATAGTGCTAGCAGAGACCTGTCTCCCTAGAAGGGACTGGTCGCTGTTAGCCATCTGGTGGCACCAGCTCCTTCTGAACAATTTGGTCGTGGCCACTAAACTCTAATGCCTTTCTATGACCCCAGCAGGTAACAGGCTAGGCTGTGAGCCTTTTTGCTCGACTGGCTCTAATCCCCACAATTATATATCAGCCCAACCAGTATCTTTCTCTTTAAGAAGGAAATTAAAAGGCTGTACCCGTCGATGTCCCTCCTGGCTCTCAAGCCATCCTCAGGGTGGGGTTGAGAGGCAGTCTGCAGTGGGAGACGGATAAGCCGATTTTGATTGAAATTCTGCTGTGGGCACCTTGAGGAATTTCACAGCCCAGTGACTCTACCTGTCCTCAGTGTTGGAGTCTCTCACTGAGATGTGGCGCGATGGCTAGGAGCTTATGTGGAGGCCAATCAGTCAAGTGTGCAGCCAATCCTGGAACATCCCCATTTTGCTTCTAGATTTCATCACTGTGCCAGATGCCAGGGCTTCCATGGAGCCTCTGCTACAACAAATAACCTGTGAGTTTGTTCTTAGGAAGAGAACTACCTGCCTTTCCCACCCTCCTCTCCTCCCCTAACCCCTCTGTTATAGCCCAATCTTGCTCCTTGCTGGTCTGCTGCCAGTACTGGCCAGCCCCTCAGTCCCCACCCCCGTGGTCCCAAAGAGGAGAACCAGAAGAGCCCAGGCTACACTTGTAGCCTTGACCCAGGAGACGCTGGGTTTCTTACTATTGAAGAGAGAAATGCAATAGCTGTGTTAAGCCAGATAATTCTATCCATTCATATAACCGCCCAGTTCTAGCAAAAGTGACCCTGACTGTTCATTGAGTTTTAAGCAATGCACACTTGGAAGCACAAAGCCACTTGTGTCATTTTAAGTTTTTCTGATACTTCCTAAGGAAGGATTTGAATTTTTAAAAAAATATTTAAGTATAAAAGCCAGCAAAGCACACAGGAGAATTAATAGGAAAACCAACTTCTTCTGCTTGCGAGTAAGTGCCAGTTGAATTCTCTGTATCTGAGTTACCCGTTACCAGGCTTCTTCCCTGGGCATCTTCTCATTTCCTATCTTGCTTCTCATGGGGAATGATACCTTTATTCTCTCTGCTGCCCATGCCAGAACAGCCCACTGTTTATCTTTAGTGCTCTGCCACAGAACTATATCCCTAGCCTGCCTCTCCACGTTCCCTACTACATACACTCTCTGCTTTCTGCTTTGTCATCTCTCTATACCTTGGTTCGTTTTCTGCTCCCAGAGAAAACAACTACTTCAGAGCCTCATGTTGCTCAGAATTCCACTCATGATAGCTATGTCTAAAGAGAGCCACACAGCAGTGACCAACTCCAGCAGGTGCATCTGCAAGCTTGTGTTTGGAGAGCCTGTATCATAAGGGTGGGAGGCTGGGCATGCAAACACACCCAGCTGTCCAACACACGCATGCACACACACACCCCTACCATGCATTCCACTCACTGTGGAGTGGGTGGAGTGCTCCCTACAGCTCTCTCCTTCCTTCCCTGCTGTTCCTGCTTTCGGCTAGTCTTGTCTCATCTTTCTGCTGGCCTGGGATGCCATGCTCCTGATGTCTTCCACGATTCTATTACCTTCCCTCTGATCTGTTGTTTGTTTGTTTCCCATCAGAATAGTCATCAAAACAGGCAGACGCCATTGTGATTGGTGAAATACTCAGACACAGAGCCCTTCCTGACCACAAGGCTGTCACTGTCTCCCAGTATCTCCAGACTTTTACCCCTCACCCAATCATCCTCTTCCTTAGACCCCTGAACCTGGAGCCTGCTAATCTCAGCTGCTGAGTCCTGGCTCCCAGTCCTAGAACCTGTCCTGACACCTTGCCTGGAAGTGCCTCTTCTGACTGTCACATATATTCCAGTCCTTGTCTAGTGGGAGTCTGTTATTGACACTCGTGACTTGTTACCAGGTGCTACATTCTTATACTTACAGGGGACACAAAGTATAATAAGTACAAATAAATAAGGAAGACTTTCAGAATACCTATAATACATAAGAGGCAGCCATGAAATCTTATCACCCGAAGTTTATTAAACTCCTGATGATGTCAGCCTCAGGTGCACACAAATTCATGTGCACACAACCCCCATGCTGGGGTTCACTGGCTCACACATATGCACCTCATACACACACACACATGCACACCACTCACAAGACACATGTAATAAATAAATAAAGATGGAGAGGAGAAAGGCAAAATGTTATTTGTGTGGGCCTCCTAGGGCAGTGTTTGGGGTCATATCCTAAAGCGCCCTCTCTCTCTCTCTCTCTCTCTCTCTCTCTTTCTCTCTCTCTTTCTTTATTTTTATTTTTTTTAGGTTTTTTCGAGACAGAGTTTCTCTGTATAGTCCTGGGTGTCTTGGAACTCATTCTGTAGACCAGGCTGGCCTCCAACTCAAAAATCCGACTGCCTCTGCCTTCCAAGTGCTGGGATTAAAGGTGTGCACCACCACTGCCCAGCTTTTTTTGACAAGCTCTTTTGTGTTGATGCCTGTGTTGTATGTAGCCAGTATTTCTATTTGTGATCAGAAGATTTTAAAGACCTCTAACTAAAGGAATATCACAAGCTATTCACCTAATCACATATTCTTACTAACCAGCCAATTTATCTTTCCTGTGAACCATAGAAAACAAGTGAAATTTGTGTTTGTACAAGTGTTTTGGAAAAATAAATTGTGTCAGTATCCATTGAAAGGTGGCAATATTTATGACTAATAAGTTTCCTAACTTATAAAAGCATTATAATAACAAAGATAAAAGCTAATTTAACCCTGTCATTTGGTGCATAATTTCTGTGTTTCCTTTCTGTCTGCCTGTCAGCCCTTCTCAAGGCCTCTCTCCCACCCTCTGTGTAGGAAGGCTTGCCTGTAACCCATGGTTCCAAGTGTTTAGCAGATATGTAAAGAGGCTTGGCTATGGTGCTAAGTCCCAGGAAGGACATGACCTAGTAAGTACAGTTGTCCCTGAGCATCAGTGGTGGGCTCTAGGGTTCTAGGATACCTACTGACGCCCAAATATCTGGATGCCCAGTCTGTTATCTACAGTGGTAACTTGTGGGCTAAGGAGATGGCTTAGTTGGTAAAGTTCTTGCAAATGCAAAGACCCAAGTTTATCCCCAGAACCCATATTAAAACATAAAAACATGGATGGTGCCTCTCAATTGTAATCCCAGTACTCGGGAGAGAGAGACAGGGCATCCCTAGTGCTTGCTGGCCTGCCAACTTAGCCTAATTGATGATTTCCAAGCCAGTGAGAGATCCTGTCTCAAAACTCCAAGATGGATGGCATCTGAGGAATGACAGACAGAGCTGTCTCTGGCCTCCTCAAACATGCTCACACATATACATGTGTGCACGCACACAAATGCTCACCAAATAATAAAAATAAGTTGTTATTTGCATATCCATCTGCATATCCACCTGTGTACTATAAATCTTCTGGATGAGTTATAAAACTCAGTGGAATAGCTAATAAGTAAATCACGGTTACACTGGATTTACTCTTTCAAGAGTAACAAGGGGACATGTTTCTGTCCCTTCAGTACAGATGTGACCTGCGTGTTCTCTGATTAGTTTTGATTGAAGCTCAGTAGAATCCAAGGGAACCCTTCATAGATAGCTGACCACAAATATTTGCTTTGTGGAGGTCTCCTTGTTAAGAGTGAAAGACAAGATCAAAAGCTCGGCGATGGATCTGCAAGGGCAGATAGGCTGGAGTGCTAATGCCAGGTTAATTAGTTCCGATCAGGAGATGTTGAGAGACGTGACAGGGAACAACAAGGCGAGGCAGGCCAACATGGCCAACAAATGCCAGGAATCAAAAGCTGGAAGGTAGGACCTCTTCTGAGACACTGATTTCGTTTTACATAACACAGCATACTCCACAGCACTGGGCACTGGTTTGGGTCTAGTGTAACAGAATCAGTCATTTATGGCTCTCTAGTTGAGATGCCTGTATTCACGTAATGGACCACTGGGAGTTAGTAATGAGGAGAGTTACCAGGTATTTTTAATAAAATTTGATTTTTTTTTCAGAGCAAGGCAATTTCAGACAGTCAGTAGCTCCTGGACTTGTTCGAGGCAGCTGCTCTTCCAGCTCCTCCTTTGGATGTGACAGAGTGGACAGGCTGCCTGTGTTTTCAAATGCTCTTGTATCAATGACTTTAAGTACTGGGCTCGCTGAAATCTCATTATCCTCCAGCCTGCAGGCTGTCTGGTAGAGGGTGCAATTGTATTAAGTGTAGGAAATGAATGCACTCTAAATTCAAGTGTGGATACAGACTGCTGGCATCTCTTGGCCTTTTGGATTCCCAGAATTCCCACGGCCTTGTATTCCTTTCTTCATGCGCAACAGAAAACGAGTGTTCTTAGAACTATGACAGACAGCAGTTGACTGTACATCTGAGTTCAAAGAATCCATTCGAACATCCATGTAAATAACTCTGTGCGTTCGTGTGTGTGTGTGTGTGTGTTTACATATGTGCATTTGCCTGTGGAGGCCAGAGCATAAGCTTACCTTAAGTTTCTCTGGAGCCATCAACATTATGTTTTGAGACTCTCCTGTCTCCTGGGACCGGGGACTCGCTGACTAGATGAGGCCAGCTGACCAGCAAGCCCCTGGGATCTTCCTGTCTCCACATCTCCTGGCTCTGGGATTACAAGTCACATGACAACACCTGCCTTTTTGCATGAATGCTAGTGACTGTGGTCAGGTCCCTGTGTGCTTGTGTGGCAAGCCCTGTACCAAGGAAGCCATTACCTCAGTCTAGGTAAATAGCTCTTGCTGTTCTTATAACAGAACTTGGCAGTCCCTTCAAATGCTGAGACAGGAGGCTGACTTCTAGGCTCAGAGGTAGGGAAGGCCTTCCTCTCAGCCCATCTTACTCTCTACCTTCAATCCATGAAACACCAAATCTTTTTTTTTTTTCTCCAGAGTTTGTGACATTACTACTCAAGGAATTTTTTGGTTTTCTTATTTCTGATTATGAAAAATGTTTAGCATTTTCAAGCTGAGGATGAGTGTCTAATAAGCTTCTGCCTTAGGCTGGTTTCCATAGAAACGGCCTCTAAATCAAAGAGTTGGGTACAGGTGAGTCTCAGAACCTCCAGACGCAGCAAGTAGGGAAGGAAGCAGGACAGGAAGGAGGTAGGATGGTGGGGGTGGGGGATGGGGGAGGAGTAGGCTATAAGTCTTTCCCAGCAAAGCCTCCACCTTCTCTGGAGTCTCTAGAGCTGAGGTGACCCTTAGCAGGTTTCTCCTACATGGACAAGGAAGGAGGAGGAGTATGCACATCCCCTCACGCTGTAGCCGTGTGTTGTCTCCAAGAAGGGAAGCGTGACCTTGGGCAAGGGAGCTTTTGTGCTATAAGAAGTACCTTCAAAAGGACACAGCTAAGAGAAGCCACCAACACTCCCAATACCTAGGGTGTCACTTGGGAATGAACAATGCAGCACTCACCAGCATCCCTGCTCTAACCACCTCCCTCCACGTTCAACTCACAATCCAACTTTTGCTACCACTGCCCATTTCTCCCCTCTCTCAAACTCCGATTTTAGTGTTTCCTTCTTCTGTGTGTGTGTGTGTGTGTGTGTGTGTGTGTGTGTGTGTGTGTGTGTGTGTCTGTGTGTGTTTATATATGTATATGAGTACATGAATGTATGAAGTCAAAAGAACAGCCTTGGGTCTTCTCTACACCCTTCTTCCTTCTGTTTGAGACAGAGTTTCTCATTGGTCTGGAATCTTGCCGAATAGGCTAAGCTAGCTGACCAGTAAAGCTCCAGGGAGGGGTTTCCTTTCTCCACCCCCATCTCACCATTGCTAAGATTATAAGCAAACTTTATACCTGTCTTTCACGGGGGTTCTAGGATATGAACTGAGGTCCTTATATTTGCTAGCAAGTGTGTTACTGACTAAACCATTTCCACAGCACAACTTGATCAAAGTATGAAATTTACATACCATAAAATTCACTCGTTTTGAGTGTAGCATTTGGTGATCTTTAGTAAATAGTAAATTTACTAAAATCCATCACGATAATTCAGTTTTAGAACATTTCTATCACATAAGTAGCGTACACTTTAGAAGAAATACAATTTGAAGCAAAATGTTTTAGTTGGATTTCAGTGCAAGGGACTTAAGTTCTTAACTGAAAAGATTTATTGACAGGCATAATATGAGTCAGCAAGATTCTTTTTAACCATTATTTGGGGTCTCAGAAGACCCTAGGAGATGTAATTAATGGAAAGCCCATTGTTAGGTGACCATTCCCAGAGGTTGTCTAAGAATGCTGTGTCTGACAAAGGGCTCTGGGCTATATAAATCTTCTACTTTATTTCCCAATAAAAGAAACCCTGTTAGAGATAGGGTGTGCTCAGTGAGTATAAGTGACAGGCAGAGAGAGAAAGAATGACTCCAACAAGAGGGGACACCTGTCTGCATGTCAGCAGAAAGGCCAGAAAGAAGAGACTCAGAGAATATGCCATGAGAAATAGACAGGAAATGTCTTCATGTATTAAATACCAACACTACAACCTAGACAATTTCTAAGGCATGTATAGGATTACCCCTTCAGTGGCATATCTGTCCTTCTGTGAATAAGAGAGTGGGTTTGGCGAAAGAGTAGAGGGCACTTTTTCTGAAAGTTTTATGGTACAGTCATAAAATTCACACTATAAAACTCAGTTTTGCTTTATTTTTTCTAAATCTATTTTTATCTTATTTAATGTGCACTGGTGTTTTGCCTGCATGTACGTGTGTGTGAGGGTGTCAGATCCCATAGAGCTGGACTTACAGACAGCTGTGAACTCCGTGTGGTTGCTGGAAATCAAACATGGGTCTCCTGGAAGAACAGTGAGTGCTCTTACCCACTGAGCCACAAAACTCACTCTTTAAGACATACAATGTAGTGTTTTTCTGAATCTTCACAAAGCTTTTCAGCTGTTATCACTAATTCCAGAACATCTATACCCTGACAAACACATACACACACACACACACACACCAGCTCTGTATTCACTTTTATACACATTCTCTTGCCCAGGTCAAACACTAGTCTGTTCTCTCACCTGAGGCCTCACCTGTCTTGCTCATGTCATATGAAGAGAATCCTAGTGTGTGGGTTTTGTGTTCTTGGCATGCTTGTGATATGGTCATACATGTCATTACTCTGTTCTTTTTTTATGAGTGAATAGTCTTTGTATGTACTGTGTGTATATGCCACAGGTTGTTTCTCCGTGATCAACTGATAGGCCTTTGGGTTTATTTCCACATCTTTGGCTATGAAAAATAACAGTGATGCCGACGTGAATACAGGAGTTTTTACATGAAGGTGTCTTCAGTTCTCCCACATAGAGTTAGGAATAAAAGTGCTGGGTCACCTTCTTTGTTCTATCTTTGTGAGGAACTGCAAGCTACTTTGCAGAGCAGCTTCATATTCCAGTCAGATGTTTGTCATGGTGATAAAGTTCCTGAGCGAATCAATTAAAAAGAGGAATAGTTTATTTAGGGCCACAGTTTAGGTGACCATTATTAGTACGTCTTGGCAACCCTAGAGAAGATATTTGTCATCTTTGCAACATTAAGGCTGATGTATGATATAAACATGCCGTGATCTTATTGATAATTTAAAATGTGTAGGATTCTCATTCCCTCACTCATTCATGCTATGTCTTTTTCATTCTGTAATGAATGTGAAGGGGAAACATGTGGGTTCCAGGAAACAAAGGATGCAAAACCCATCAGTGAGAATTATTCTTATCCACAACCAGTTGCAGAACACATAGGCAATGTGTTTTACAAGCTGCCTGCCCCACAGCCATGGGCAACGCTTCCATTCTTCTGTAAGATTGCAACTATTCAAGCTGAGGAGAAAGAACCTGGTTGTCTTAATTCTAAAAGAGCACATGTGCTTGTAAAAACATTTTGTGTGTGTGTGTGTGTGTGTGTGTGTATGCAATGCTTATCTGTACAGTTACAAGGAAAGGCAAAGACCTGTGTGTGTATGTGTATGTGTGTATGTGTACAACGCTTATCTCTACAGTTACAAGGAAAGGAAGGAAAGGCTTTCAAAGAGTTAATCTGTTCACAAAAAAGGAAGAAAGAAAAAAAAACACTCGACAGTAAACTGACATGCCTTAACTGCTCTCATTATATGATGTTCATCTGTCAAGTTTGCCCCACCCTGTCTATGTGGATGGATTGGACCATGACCTTGCCAGCCAGTCATTCACACCCAGGGGAGGATGGTGGGCAGTCACCTTCTCCCCACACACTGCTCCAGATCACTAATTTGCCCGCTAGCACATCATCTAAATGTGTTTTTTTGACATAGTGTTTTAAGAGAATGGACGTGAAAGTATGCTAAAGGTTCCTGTCATTTGGATGCTTTCAGCTGTGACCTCCTATTGTGCAGTGAGACACTAAGCTGTTTTGGGGCTCCTTTACAAAGCCAGATAGAACAGCCATTTAGTGAAGATGGACTTGGAACTTTAGAACATTCTTTCAGGATGTGGACAGCTTGCGCTAAACAAAGGAGACACAAGATAAAAGGTATAATACTCAGACTAGCTCAAACTAGCTGAGAGAATTTTAATGAGTTAGTGATTAGTTGGATGAATAAGCAGCTGAGGTGAAAATTTCAAGAAGAATGGCTCAGTAGTCAGTGTGGTAATGGATGTAGGTTACAGAATGTTTCTGTTGTGAGCTACCTAGTATATGCATTGAGGTTTACATGGCTATGTAAGAATTCTGTGCCCAACTAGACCCAACTCTTACTCAACTACAAAATTTTGTATAGTGTGTGTGTGTGTGTGTGTGTGTGTGTGTGTGTGTGTGAAAGAGAGGGAGAGAGAGAGAGAATCTTCCTTTATCAACCTTTATCTTATTTTTGAAACACAGTTCTCACTGAACCTGGAAGTCACTGACTGAATTCCCAGCCATTGAATTTGTTGGCCCCTGGGTAGCAAATACTAAGTTTGCTTTCTCTCTGTGCCATAAACCAAGCTGGCCACAGGGATGAGGCAGTAGCAAGTAAGGCAAACATGGCCCCACCTTTGTGGAATTCCCTGTATGGGACTCGGGCGGGGCCTGGAAAGGAAGACAAACTTTAAATAGATGTGCATGGTGATAAGTGATTCCAACAGGCATGTGCTGTGCAAAACTGCAGCGTGCTAAGAGACAATGAGGCAGAGGGCCTAACGTTGCCTGTCCATCAGGAAAGACTCTTCTGAAGCTGTGACATCAAAGCTGGGATCTTAAATAATAAGTAAAGTCAAACAGCTAAAAGTATGCAGGGGACTGAGGTGGCTCCGCAGGGAAAAGACTTGCCACCAAGCCTGGGCAACCTGAGTTCAGTCTCTGGGACTCACATGGAAAGAGAGGATCAGCTCCCACAAGTTGGCCTCTGATTTCCACATGCATGCTGTGGCATGAATATGCATGCATACATAATAAATAAATAAATAAATAAATAAATAAATAAATCTTTTAATCTGCAGAGGTTCACTAGATACAAAGAATCTGCCTCAGCAGTTGGCTAAGCAATAGACAGGCAACCTTTGGGTTGTCTTTGCTCTTTTCAAAGCTATTGTTAAAGCTTTCTTTGCTTATGTAAATGCATATGTCCTCTCTCATATGTCCTGGAGGATGTTCCATAGAGATCCACAGTAGCTAAGAAGCACCAGAACAAATGCAAACACATACAGTTCACTCTAATTAAGACAGTGAGTAATGGGACTGAAGTGCATCCTTTAGATGTAACATAAATCTGAGGTTATCACTTTTCTTCAGATTCTGAATCTCCGAGCATATGTGGATAATTGCATAATTGTTCTCCACCAGTTTTGGAACACCTTTACCCAAGATAGGCCATGATGTGCTCCCGGCCAGCTGGCAGTCCTCCACATGGAGGCTGTTGCTTTTCTCTATAACCAGGTCCTGTCCCAAGACACATTCCAGAGCCTATTCTTGTTCAGTCTAGCTACTGAAGGAATGCACATTTTCTATCATACTACAGAAAATATGATACACAATAATCATGCATCTGTGATGGCCAGTCTTTATTGTCAACCTGACCTGACTGAGAGTCACTTAAGAGATGATATGGCTCATTTCTGGATATATCTGTGAGGATGATTCCAGACATCCTCACTGAAGGGGAAATATCCTCTCAGGACATAGGTGAACCCATTAGGCTGGTGGTTGGAACTTAAGGAAATAAAAAGAGAGAAGGAAAGACCCTGATGAGATTTAAACCTCCCCATTGCTGCTTCCTTGTCTGCTGAGGTGTGAGCAAGTTACTCCACAGCTTCCCTGGCACCATGACGACACCTGCTACTTCTTCTCCATTATGGGCTGTGTCCTTTCAAACTGAGAGCCAAAATAAATCTTTCCTCCCTTAAATAACCTTGTGTCAGGCATTTGGTCACACCAATGAGAAACATACTTAATACTTCTGCCAAATAAAATCTTCCTAATTGGAACTAATTGCAGAAAGGCTGATGTGTAATTGTCAAAGGGCTAATTATGAAAATTTTCCAGTCTCATATTTGATACGTTCAACACCATCTGTTGTCACAAAGCTCATGCTAAATGAGTTTATCCAGGTCAGTTGTCATCTGGGGCTAATAAGAACTTCATTAACCTACAGCATCCTAGGCAGCATGCCATGCCAGTTTGATAGCCTTCCCACCCTCACTTGCAAGTCCTCATATATGTAGAAAAAGACCTGTCACTACAGAATCAAAGAACTCAATTATAAGATCACATAGAAAGGCAGAAATACACACTAACTTCCATCCTAATTCTTGGATATGTTAAAATCCCAGGAAATCTGTGGGAAAAAAAGATAAGTGGTGACCTCCTCTGTCATAAAGAACAAGCAGCCCTTATGTTATCCTGTCTTGGTGGTAACTCTTGTTCTTTTAAACTCCCTCCACAAGGATGCCTTGACAGAAGTTCATGAAGACAAGGGGAAAAAAATCCTTTCCCATTGTCTAACTTATTTTTAAAGCATGTAGAATCGCTCCTTTTATAGAAGAGAAAATGAATCTCAGATATTTCAGTCCTGTGTGCCCTTCTTTGCATTTTCAGGACTCATCCAGTGCCAAAGTGTAGGAAGCATTGTATACACCAGTGATTTGGTGCATGCTGCCCAGAGCTCTGCCTTTGTTTTATTCTTTCCCTTCCTTATACTTGTCTTTTAGTAGTAGTATTGATCAGGGTTGACCAGATGGCCTTCTTGACTTCTGTGCAATCACTTTTCTCTTTTGTTTCCTACCTATCTGTCTAGTTCTTGGTTAGTGGTTTCTTGGCCAGCTCAGCACTGGCCTTAGACATAAGGCCCCTTTTCTCTAACCTACCCTCTCTTGGTAGAAGATCACACCTGTCCCTTGGCTTGACCCTCTAAAGTTTAGACTATAACAAGAGCTATACTTCTCATTTCTCTATCCACTAGGCATTTCAGTTGTTCATATCCTATCTAGGGCTCTAAATATGTGCTATCCAATATGTGACTCTTAACACTAAAGTTAGATAAAATTAGAAAATCATTTCTTTGGTTAACCAGCCACATGTTGCTAGTGGCTACAATATTGGAAAATAGGGGAAAATGAGTAATTCCAAAATTAGAAAATTCTGTTTTCCAACACCCTAGATAATTTTACTCTTCCAACGCTATAGTTTCATCAAGGTCCTTAGATAAGCTAGGGCTTTCTAAGGAAAAAAAAAGACAATAGATAATGATTGGTTGGTTGCTTGGTTAGCATAGGTTCATGAGACTAAGGAGACATGCCCCACAGTCTGCCATCTATAAGGTAGAGAGAGCCAGAGAAGTCAGTGACATAATTCAGTATACATGTAAAGGCATGCAAGCCAGAGGAGCCAGTGGTGTGTAGATGCATGTCTAAAGATGGAGGAAAACCAACATTTCAGCTTTAGCCATCAGTCAGGAGGCAAAAGAAGTAAATTTTTCTTTCATCCATGTCTTATTCTATTCAAACTCTCAGTAGATTTTACATTACCCACCCATGTTGGGGAGGACTGCCTACTTCACTAACTCCACCAATTTGAATAGCAATTTCTTTCAGAGATTCCCTCAAAAACATACTTAGAAACTGTGGTCAACCAGAAATCTCAGCACCCAGTAACTCAGTCAAATTAACAAAGAAAATCAACCTTTGCAACTGCCATTTCAAAGAATGCTGTCACCACCTACCCAGTCCTTAAGTAAAAAACCAGAGACATTCTGGAATCTATTGGATATATAGTTGATAAAAAAAAATCTTTTCCTAGTTTGTAGCCTGATGCTTTGTCCAAATGACAGTGTCCTTCACCTTATAGAAGCTTTTCAGTTTCATGATATCCCATTTACTAATTGTTGTTCTTTTCTGTGTGCACCACACCTCCTGTTCTTCTCTTCTCCTCTTGGGTACTAGAGATCAAACCTACAACCGTACCTAGGCTAAGTACCCCTTCCACTGCTCACCCCACTGTACTTCCTCTTTTTATAAGGTTACTAGTAGCTAGGATGAACTGGTTTTCCTTAGTTAACTTTTTCAAAGACCCTGTCTCCAACTGGAGCCACTGAGGTATACTGGAGAGTTAGGATTCCAATATATACATTTTGGGGTGAAGACACAGTTCAGCACCATGGCATGTGATATGAATAGAAAATCGCCAGATGAAAATATAATGGTACACAGCGGGTTAAACTTTTCTGGTCCATTAGATGGAAAGACATTTGTTTGTGTTTTGGAAATCTCTGAACAGATTGAAGCTTGGCAGAGATTGTGAAATACAATTCTAAGAATAAATTGTTTTTGAAATTATTAAAGTAGGATGTGACAAAGGAGAAAGTATTGGTGGCAAAGGTGGGGTGTAATAAAGCCTCCATCTCCCTCTTAAGGGTGAGAGCATCTCCCAGTAGCAGGGTGTGTGAGGACCAGAGTTCCCTGCAGGAATGGGAACAATGGGCTCCGATGGGAGAGGGAGGGGCTGTCCTGACTGACAGAGTTACAGGCAAGGCTGAGTTGAGACTTTATTGATGCAAAGGTGGAGAAGGGAAACACGGCCTCATTCTGGCCAGTGTTAAAAATTGCTCTCGTCTGCCCTCTGGGTCTCAGGGATTCTCAATTGAAAAATGCTTTGTTGGTAAAGTCTCTTAATCATGACATGTATGGTTCAAGAAGACCTTGCCTCCCCTTCCCCCAGCACTAAATATAAAGAGAACACTCTATTCTCAGAAAACAGGTTTCTAGTCCTGGCTGAGATGGAAGGGGTACATGAAGACCACATCACTCTTGGACTGTGCCGGGATGCCTTCCTGCTGTGCAGTCCCTGCCTCATCATAGGGCAGTTTTATGACAACCTAGTATACCTGCAACATGGCACTCTTTAGTCTTCCTCTTGTTAGTTGATCACATCTAAGTAATGGTCTCTGGTGGATTGGTGGAGCCCATTCCCCAGCCATCACTATGAGCACTGCTATTGGTAAATGTGTGGGTGGTGTCCTTAGAAGGTGTGTTAGTTGCCTTTCTCAGTACTGTTACCAAACACCTGACAACAAGCAATGTAAGTGAAGAGATGATTTTGTCTTAAAGTTTAGGGTAGCAGTTCTCAACTTTCCTAATGCTGAGACCCCTTAGTATAGTTCCTCATGCTGTGGTGACCCCAACTATAAAATTACTTCATTTCTATTTCAGAACTATAATTTTGCCACTGTTATGAATTGCAATGCAAATATCTAATGCACTGGATGTAAGCACAGGTTGAGAACTGCTGGTTTAAGGGGTACAGCTCGTCATAGTAGACGGGGCCTGGCAGTAGGACATGAAGTAGCTGGCCACATTGGGTCCACAGTCAGGGATGGAAGACAGCACAGCAAGTATAATACCAAAGTTACCACTCCTCACCTTTCAATGAATCACTTTCTCCAAAGCAGCCCCACCAGCTAGGGACCAAGTGTTCAAATGTGTAGCTGATAGCTAGCATCTCACATTCACACTGTAACAGTTTTACACACAACTTTTCATAATAACGAGCATCACAGTTTAAGGTAACAGAACACTGTCTTTTAAAATCAGGTGGCGTGGGCTGAGGAAGCAGCTCAGCAGGTAATGTACTTCCTATGCAAGCTTCAGGATCCATGTGCGATGCCTAGCCCTCAGAAATGGGTGAGTGAGACAGGTGGATCTCAGGGTCTCACTGGCCAGCAAGTCTAAGCAAATCAGCTAGCACAAGGTTCAGTGAGAGAGCCCATATTAAAAATAAAGGTGGAAAATGATTGAGGGAGATACTCAGCATCGACCTCTGACCTCCGCACATACACACATTGGCCTCCATATACCGATACAAGTGCATATGCCTATGTGCACATACAGTGTGGGAAGGCAGGGAGGGAGAATCAGGTAGATAAGTCAAGTACATGGAAACAGTGGGGTTTGCATAATACTATAATGCGTGGTGTCCTAACAAAGTTACATGATACAGTAGTCTACAATAGGGCAATCCAAACTTAAAGTTTACTCAGTACAGTAACTCTTGAAATGATATCATGTCTCTTGACAATTATTTTTTCCATTCATGGGGATTTGCATGGCTTAAAAGTTTTACAAATAAGCTGAAATGGTACTGAGATTATGACATCAAAGTCTTTCACATTTACATATTTAAAATTGACACACGCGGTGATAGCATCTACTATAGTAGGCAAAGAGGACGAGAGACTGAGTGACAGAGTTGAATGCTGCTCTGGAGGACATCAGAACTAGAATCCAGAGAGGCAAGAAATCTGGACCATCTCTTCTGTCTTGTTGCCTTGGTGTTTCATAGCCAGTTTGTCTTCCGATGTCCATATTTCCCCTCCCCCTCCATGGCTACTTCTTTAAGTTGGCCTTCTGAAGCTCACTCTCACTGAAAATTAATACTCACTATAATATAAAGATTCTGATCATGTGCGATCTTTAGGAGATGATTAGGAGGAGCTTGGGGACCAAGCACAACAGAAAAGTACTTGTCTTAAAATCATGAAGACCTGGGTCTGATCCCCAACACTCACATAGGAAAAGCTTTCAAGTGAGAAAGTGTCTTACTTTGGGTGTTATTGCTATGAGAAGACACCATGACCAAGATGACTCTTATAATGGACAGCATTAATTGGGCTTGGCTTACGATTTCAGAGGTTCAGTCCATTATTGTCATGGTAGGAAGCATGGCAGCATCCAGGCAGACATGGTACTGGAAGAGCTGAGACTTCTACATCTTGATCCAAAGGCAGCTAGGAGGAGACTATCCTTTCTGTCATGGGCAGAGCTTGAGCTTGAGCAGGAGGAGCCCTCAAAGCCCACCTACACAGTGACACACTTCCTCCAACAAGGCCACACCTCCTAATAGTACTAATTCCCATGGGCCAAGCGTATACAAACCACCACAGAAAGTATGTGTCTATAATGGAAATGTTAAAAAGGTGACTAAAAATTGTCCCTGAGGCTTACTGGCAAGTCTAGACAACTGACATTGACTTCTGATCTCCACACGCATGTGCACATGTGTGCACATACATACTGGCATGTACACATATATATGCCAGAAAGAAGCCCATCAACAGAAACAGACTCTTGACCTTGGACCAGAAGTATAACCAAAATAAAAATTTATCCTTGGCACTCACCTAATCAATATTATGCTAATAGCAATAGAAGACAAAGACAACTACCATTAATTCATTGTACTGCATAATCCACTATTAGGGTTCTCTTTCCTTTCCCAAATCTCCTGATAACTCACCCCATCCTAATTTCATTCTGATATTTTATTTTAACATTGAACTTTAAACCTTCACAGCAGAGGTTTCCCATAGATGAGTTTTGCCAAGAAGGCAGCCTCTCCAAACAGCCCACACAGGTCAGCTACCCTAAGGATGAGACCTGTGTCTGGCCATGAGTAAGCTCTTTTCTCTGTTGATTCTGAAACACTGTAACTTCTCATATCTGCCTCACAAGAGGTTTCAAGAATATGCAGGTGTCTTGTTCAATGTAGGGAAATATACTTTCTCACAGCCCTGGAGATGGTGTGGAGGAGGACTGGAAGCTTAGGTTAATTCTGCCAGGAGCTCTCTTCTTTGCTTATGGTGTCCTTTGTGGCAAATGAGACAGAGATCTCGTTATAAGGATCTAATTCCATCATGGAGGCCTACCTTATGACCATACCTCAACCTAAGGATGTCCCAAAGGTCTACCCCAAATGCTATCACTTTAAGACTTACAGCTTCCAAGCAAGAATTGGGAGATGTATTTGTTTCTTAACAGTGGGCTTTGAAAATGTATGTATGCCTTGTGAGATTTTTTTTTTAAGTATAAAGTGATTTGCAAATTTAAGATTTCTTTTTAAATTAATATTGTTACTTTTTTTCTGTCAAGTTTCTAAACATTTCCCCAGAGCACTGGTTTCTAAGGAAACCAAATTCTTCCTGAGCCATGTTCAGAAGTAGAACTCTGATGCAATCTGAAGTTTAAGAAGTAGAATCTTAAATGTGCAGATAGCGAGCACATTTAAGCAGCATGTATCATCCATTGATACTCTTGCTTTCATGTCACACTGCTGCCCCATGGCAATTCACACATTTTCATCTTACAGAATCCGTCAAGACCTTAAATATCCTGCGGTAGAAAAAAGACCTCATGAGGTTCAAGGGAGGCAGAAGGGTGGGCAGGGCTTGGTTGTGGGATGCTCTATAAGGAGGTTGGATGGTGGGAGGAGTCAGGAAGTAGGAGGGGTCAGGAGGCTGAGGGGTCAGGTGGTGGGAGGAGTCAGGAGGTGGGAAAGGTAAGGATTATTGCCTGTCCTCCAACATCTGCAGAGAAGAAGAGTTGAGAACAGGCTGGCCAGGGATGGGAGAGCATCATTAGAAGATGGATTGATGCTGAGGGATAAGGACAGTCTTACCCCTCTGCAACTGATGCTAGTCAGCTATGACCAAGTGCATAGACCCACTGATGAGTAATGGACAGCCAGGAGAAGCACACTGAGTGCTGAAAATACCCTCAGGGCATCCACGCTCCCCCTTGCCTCACAGCTACAGTCTTCCTGTGGTAGTACACCTCCTGGCTCTGCAGAGTGTCAGATATTGAAACAGGCTGGGTTTCTAGAACCCCATCAGAGAATGAAGAGACTTTGTATCACTTGCCAAGACCAGACGTCTTAGGAGCTCGCCTCGCCACAGGATAGATTGTTTAGACAGCATGGCCGTCTGAGATGCTGTCATCTCTGTTGTTTCTGCTTCCTTCACTCTTTGGGTTGCTTTTTGTTTCTCCTGAGTGTCTCTTCTTTCTAGATTGTCAGTTTTCTCTGCAAGGGAAACATTATCCAAGTGCATTATTGCTTGGAAAAATGACAGGTAATGGAATAAAACCAAAAAACATGGGTCTTTTATAGCTGCAGTTGTTTTTATTTTCATTATTAGCTTTTTACAGAGACAATTTCTGTCGATTGTACATTAATTGCCGTGACTTGCAGAAAGTAAATCATACCTTCGTGTCTGTGTGTGCACTGCTTTCATCTATCTCTTATTGTATTAAAGATATAAAAAAGAAAAGAGTGGTTTTAAAAGCTGGTTTATGGTTTTAATATTTCTAATAAATATATGTTTTGTATGGTTTTGAAAATTTGGGAATTTTTTTAAATAGAAAACCCCTTGAGTTTACCTCTCCAATGCTTCAATTATTTGAATAGAGCAATGTTCTTTTAGTGATATGTATATTCTCAAACTTTGAAGGTAATTGGTTGAGTTGATACTGTTCTGGGCTCTGTGATGCAGTGCCTTCCTTTTCATTGTTTCATTTTGAGTCAGGGTTTCACCGTGTAGCACAGGTTAGCTCCAAACTTCCCCCAAACTTCCGGTCTCCACATCTCAAGTCTGGGGTCTGGGGATATGTATCACCACACCTTTCCCTACTTTTGTTCTCCCCTATAAATTTCCAGTGACTTTGAGAATCTGATAACCTTCAAGGGTGTGCACCTATTCCTTGTTGAAAGGGTTGACTAGATTCATCCACCCATTAAATAGATAGAAAGGCCAAGATCCAAACATCAAAAAGGCACTCATGTACTTAGTGTTTTATGGCCTAAAATTGATCTAGAACCTCCCCCTACCCCCGCTAAGAGACCAGTCTTTGGCTTCCAATGCTGTCTTGTCATGCAAGACATACCCCCTTTCACATACACACAGACAAAGACATCAGTCCAATGTCATATGCTTATATTGGATAATACTTAGCCAGGGGGCCATTTTGACTTTGTGTTGTCCTAACACAATAGAAAATAGAGGCCAAGTTTAGGAAAGATTTCTTAAGAGTTGCTATGCCACAAATCTCGGGGTTTTGTTTGTTGTTGTTGTTTGCTTATTTGTCTACTTTTCTTTTAGTCCAGACATTTTTACTGCTGTGATATAGGGACCTTTTCTAGTGATTCCTTCTAGAGATGAGATTGGGCAAGTTCTAAATTCAGAATTGGGTTAATGTTTTAAAATTACGTTTAAAACTAAAATTTGTTCTATATCCTACTGAGAACTCTTAGCAATCGATGATTTTACCTGTATCTCTCACCAGCCCTCCATGCTTTAATAACGTCTTATTTATTTGTTTCACAGTGTGTCTGGTGGAGAACTCTTTGATCGGATAGTGGAGAAGGGGTTTTACACTGAGAAAGATGCCAGCACTCTCATCCGCCAGGTCCTGGATGCTGTGTACTATCTTCACAGAATGGGCATCGTCCACAGGGACCTCAAGGTGAGGCCGTTGCTCAGCAACACCATCCAGCCACTTCACAGCCCACAATGCACCTGCTGGAGAAGGCCAGCTATGGTGGAAGGATCCAGTTTTGATAAGAGACAGACGGAAAGGGCAGTCATACAGTTTTGGGGTTATCATTGCCTTGAGGTCTGGAAGTCACTTAAAAGAGAATGAGGATCAATACAGTTGACCGTGGTGTGTAAGCTTCTGTAACCATCAGACAGCCCATGGGGACGCAGAGAGGAGGCTGTGTATTAATTCAAGACCTTTCCAAGAACATTCTATAGAGGGAAGAAAAATCATGGAGACTCTTCGTTCCCTGAGCTGATTGATTTTGTTTTTGTCAGTTTGACCTAGAGTCATCAGGGAAGAGGAAATCTCAATTAAGAGAAGGCCTCCAAAGGATTGGCCTGTAGGCAAGACTATGGGGGCATTTGTGAGCAGTGATTAATGTGTTAGAGCCAAATCCACTGTAGGCAGTGCCACCTCTGGGCTGTATGGGGGAAAAGCCAGCTGAGTGAACCTTGGAGATCAAGCCAGTAAGAGGCACTCCTCTATGGCTTCTGAATCTCTCCTGCCTCCAGGTTCCTGCTTGGAGTTCCTTCCCTGACTTCCCTCAATGATAGATTGTGACCTGGATGTTGTAGGGTTAATATAAACCCTTTCCTACCTAGGATAACCCCTCCCCACCCTGGAGCTCTTCAGAGTCACATCCTACCTCTAGTCTCTTAAAAACACACCAGCCAATGAAAGAGGGGACAGCGCAAAATAGAGAAAGAAGGTTTGTGGTACAGTAGGTTAGAGGAGCTTACAAGTACAGCTGTCTTCTGGTGTCCTGAAGGTTCCTTCCCCCCAACCCCGCTCTCCTCCTCTCCCTTCCACTTTCCTCTTCCCTCCTCTTGTCTTTCTGACTCACTTTCTCTCTTCCTCTTCTTTCACTGACTCTCCATTTTCTTCCCTTCCTTCCAATTGGTTTTGTCTAGTTCCTTTTTTTAGGTAGAATTTCAATATATACCCTAAATAGGCTTCAGAACTCCAAATCTCTGGCCTCAGCATCCTGGGTGAGGAGACTATAAGTAATTGTCTTTTCTTTGTGAGGTGAGGGTATTGTGATCCTTCATCTGTGAGCACTGAAGAGTTTGGACTTCATAGTGGCTACCTAAGTGTCCCATTCCCTCTCCCTCCCCCAGGTCTCGGTAGTGATCACGTGCGAAGACTGGAAAGACAATGAAAGTGTCACTGTTGAGCCCAGGCTATGATGTGACTCCAAGCTACAATCTTACAGGTCCAACCTCCATAGCCTACTGAATGAATGAGGCAGACATTCACCCCCTAGCATATATGCACCCACTCAAAATGTAAACACAAGAACTACTTTGTAACCGTGTTGTCCTTAGCATCAGGAAGATAGAATCAATCAGGTCTTCTGGAAGTACATCCATTGCAATCAGAGATAGGGGACAGTGATCTTGACAACTGGGCTTATCCTTGTAGAAGAACACAGTGGCTATGTTAGGACTTTTGTATCATCCCTTTCTGAGGCTCCAAGGAGTTTCCCCAAAGTGGTATTACATTTTCACCAACTCCCAAGAACGTGAAAGCCATGCAGTCTAAGTTACACCATCAGACAACATACTGAGGACAGAAGCATGGTCTGCAATGCTACCCCAACCCATGAGCAAACATGCCTACTTTTCCTTCCAGATAGATGTTCTTATGTCTCATGGGCCTCCGGAAACTGCTAGAGACAACCGAGTGTTCTGTCTTGTTAAAAGGCAGGACAGAGAAAGGAAGTCTACCACTCCCGTGTCAGACTGTGATGGGTTCCTCAGCTCTGCCCTATTGATATTGAGAGACGGAGGTCTCTGTGTGGGCATCAGTCCTGGGCTCTGTAGGATGTTTAGCAGCACCCCTGACTTCTACCCGCTAGATTTCCAGCACCCTTCCAGGAGTCATAGCAACCAAAAATGTCTAGGCTTTGCTGAATGTTATTCACTGAGGTTCAAAACTGCTCCCCAACCCCCGTTGAGAAAACTAGATTCATTGAGCTGTTACATGCAGTAGTAACTTTCCCAGAAATGTGCTGAGATCTTTTTAAGGATTATTGTATAAATTATTATGAAGTAGTGTGATAGTCTAATTTGGGTGTTAGCTCTCAGTTGTCATACAGAAATGCCATAATATGTAGCAAAATTGTTTTTCAGGGGAGACTAGACCCTGCAGAGGGGCCCCCTTCTGGTAGGAAGAATAGTGATTGGGTATGGTGAGATTCTCTTTGTGGCTCACAGCCTTCATACTGCTCCTGGTGGCTTTTCCTCCAGACCATCCTGTAGGTGACCCCTTGGCCACCCTTGACTCTGCCTCCCTACTCCCACCAGCCAGGAAAAGCCTTGCTGCCATAGCCGAATCTTGAGTCAACCCGAAGTATTGATTAAAACAGTGACTATTTAGTTGCTTTAATCCTCTTCTGAGATAGTCATTCAGAAAAGCATCTTGCTGACCTTCCCATGGAGGGAGGTATGTGTGTGTGAGGGATGTGTGTGAGGTGTGTGTGTGTGTGTGTGTGTGTGTGTGTGTGTGTGTGTGATGTAGTATCTGTATGTATGTTTGTGTGTGTGTGTTTGTGAGATAGGGGTGTGTGTTTGTGTGTGTGGTGGGGTCTGTATATATGTGATAGGGGTGTATGTTTGTGTGTATGTGATGGAGTGTATATTTGTGTGTGTATAATAGGGGTGTGTGTTTGTGTTTGTATATGTAATGGAGGTATGCCTGTGTATGTGTAATGGGGTGTATATTTGTGTGTGTGTATATGTGTATATATAGTAGGGGGTATGTTTATGTGTGTGTAATGGGGTGTATGTGTGTGTGTATATGATGAGTGTGTGTGTGTGTGTATGTGTGTGTGTGTGTGTGTGTAGTGGAGGGTGTTCTTGGCAATCCCTTGCCTGAGTTGAGCTTTGGTTAGTAGCATAAGTCATGTGCTCATCTCTCCAGCTGCAGAAGTTCTGGGCAAGGAGGATTAAAAGCCAGTGGTGGTGAAATGGAGTCTTGCCTCTGCATCTGTGACTGAGTGTCACTATACATCAATAGATAAATCCTAAACCCCATGATTTTACCATAAGAGGAACCCCTCTCCCATTTTCCAAACATTATTCCCGTCTCAACAACAGACTGGCCCATTTCATTGTACTTTCAAAGGCCCTTTGGCATCATTTGATTTTCTTCAAATCTCATTCTTCATCCACAAAATTGTCACGATGACTACCAACTTGAGTAACTCTTTGTGTAACTATTTTGGGTGATTGAAAATATTTTTCCCCTTTGGGTTCTGTTAAAGAAAAAAAAATGTTTCGACATTTGTCACAACAAGAGAGAAGCTTTTGTTCGAGCCTGCTGCACGGAGAAGAGAGACGGATCCCAGCTGTAACTCTGAAAACACGAACAAGTGGGCTCTTAGAGTGGGGGAGCAGGGGTGGGATGGGGAGAGCACAGAGCCTACAAGATTACTAAGAAGGACCAGGAGATGACTCAGTCCGAAATGCAGAAAGAGCTGAGATGGTCACCAGCACCCACATAAGAAAGTCAGGGATGACAGTGCACACTTGGAATCCCAGCCCTGGGGAGGCAGAGATAAGAGGACCCCTGGACTCCGTATCCAGCCAGCTGAGCCCAATTGGCAGCCTCCACATTCAGTGGAAAGGCCCTGTCTTAAAACAGAGTGATGTTGCCCTCTGGCCTCCACATGTCCCAACATCTCAACACCCAGACACAAACACAAAATAAAATAATTTTCCAAAGAAAAGCCATTAAGAGATATTAGTAGTCTTGCTAAATTGGCCGAGGCCTGGGGGCAGTGCTGGATATAACTCAGCCATGGAACCCTTACCTAGCACATACAAGGCTTGGATTTGAGCTACAGTGCCAAGAAACAAACAACAAACAAACAAACAAACAAAAGCAAAATACTGATTTAAAAATAAATAAATAAAATGACCTAACAAATCTCTCCATAAAGGCAGGTCAAAGACTCATACATGGGCAAAGATCATTTCTGAGCCAAATCGATTGGTTGCAACTTTTCTGAGTCCTCTCTATGACCAGGCCTGGTCTCTGATTCTGTCCTCTGTCCGTGGACTCTACTTACTTAGTCTAGTTTTAGCGAGAGTCGTTCTGAGTCCATTTACTATAACGTACCTCTGGTTATCTACCCAAGTTTCTTATCGCCCACAGCAATACCTAGTCACCCTGTCTCGTGCCTTAAACAAACGTCCTGTCGAGTTGGTCTGGCCAGCTCTTACTCATATATTCACAGGAATATTTCATCCACGGCCCTCCAACCTTCCCTTTGCTGTAAATCTCCAGTTAACATTTTTAGCATAGGATTTAAACCAGATTCCTCTTCCTATAAAGCCCTGTGGTAGTGGTAAAGACTCTCATTGTCTTTTAAAAAATATCTAAATAGGGCTGGAAGGATGGCTCTGTGGCTAAGAGCACTGGCTGATCTTCCAGAGGTCCTGAGTTCAAATCCCAGCAACCACATGGTGGCTCACAACGATCTGTAAGAGGATCTGATGCCCTCTTCTGCTCTGCAGGGCACTCATACATTAAATAAATTTTTAAAAGATTTTTAAAATATCTGAATAATTGTTAGTTTAACAGCATCTGAAACACTGGGTGAAGAGTTTGATTATATTTCAGGGGTAAGAATTACCTTTAAAACAGTGGTTCTCAACTCCCTAATGCTATGATCCCTTAGCATATATAGTTCTTCATACTGTGGTGACCCCTCCACCACAAAATTACTTTTGTTGCTACTTCATAACTGTAATGTTGCTACTGTTATAAATCATAATGCAAATATCTGATATGCTGGTTATCTGATATGCAACTCCTGTAAAAAGGTTGACACCTAAAGGGGTCGTGACCCACAGGTTGAGAATCACTGCTCTAAAATGAGTTCAGGTGATCCATGCTAAGACTGTTCTTGGCTGGCCTGGCTAGAGAAATTTGAGAGGCTAAAGTCAAGGCTTTATTCTCAAGAGGGCTCAGAGGAGCCTGGCTAAGGTTTGGTCAAGGACAGAGTCTTGGCCAGTTCTTACAATTTCTTTATAGCAGAGACTATATGCCAGAATCCCCTAACATACACACACATCACCACCACTGCCACTGCCACCTCCACCACCTCCACCACCTCCACCCAAAAATCCATCCCCACCCCATTTCATATCTACCAAATGATGTATCTCTTCCATTTAATACCCTCACGGGTGAACAGGTAGCAGTGACATACAACAAAGGCAAGAAACACTTTCTAAACATGTCTAATCACTCTACCTGTAAGAATTCCTAAAATTCAATGTTTAGCAACCCAAGATTTGCCTCAGGAGCCTGGCAAGAGAGACTATGTCTTTATCCGTGGGCTGGGAGAGTAACCAGTCTGGCAACGGGGTGGGAAAACGAGCTTCCATTTCACAGCCTTCTTCCAGCTTTCATTCCCTTAAGGTTCACTGTAGACAAGAGCCACAAGTACTTATTCAATCAATACATCTTTAGAACTATCCTGGTGGATGGATGTTAGCAGACCATCCCAATGCTACCCCCTGAGGGATAGCATCAACTAAAGCCACACAAAACAAATACAGATAAACAAAACTTCAGGTCCCTCTTCCTTGTTGAGTTTCTCAGCCCAATAGAATAGGGACTAGCCTGAGACAGGTCCATCATGGCATCCACAAGCCCTGCCCTGGTCCTTGCCAGGCCCAATGACAACCCCCAGTTTTGTATACAACTCTGCAGACAATGTTTTATTGTCTGCCCCAAGTCCCTCCCATATGTCACTGATATTCTAAAACCACAGTGAAGTCAAGCTGGGCACAGAGGTATACCCCTGTAATCCCAGGAGGCTAAGACAGGAGTGTGGGACCACTCTCTGAGCTCTCCCCTGTGTGGTGCAGAGGGATAACAAGAAGAGACTGCTGTGCTTGGCACAAGAAGAGGGGTCTTTAAGGGTGCATGACTAGAAAGCTCTGCTTCTTTTGTTCCTAGAGTGCTCAATCTTCCTCCTTCCCCTGGAAGGGGTGTGAGCAGGTGGCTAGTGATCTCAGCAATGTGCTATGTGCAACCCTTCTTCCAGGACTGCAGGACATGGTGGGATACTGCTGAGAGCCAGGAGAGAGCCTTGCATCACAGCAAAATAACCTGCAAGGTTCTCTAGTTTAAACACACACACACACACACACACACAGGAACCCATGAGAACATGCGAATGTGGTTTCATCTCCTGGGAATCCTACTCCCCTAGCCAAGAACCAATGACAGTCTGAGAGCTAATACCTTCTTAGGTTCCCTCAAAATTGATCTTTTTAAGGAGACAAAATACTGGTAAAGGAAAAGAATAATGTTGAAGAGTGACTTGTATCAAATCCTCTGCAGCCCCACCCCCAGCATGTTTCTTAAGTTCTTCATTTTTAATTGACATCTATTGATACAGACATTATCTATGTTTAAAGATCAAGGTTGTTCTTAACTGTGTGATTTGATGAAATTCCCATAAGTAAGACAGCTTTAAATGTACCTGCTATTCAATTGTTTGGGGTTTGTTGTTGTTTGGTTTTCTGGAGGTTTGTTTGTTTGTTTGTTTGTTTGTTGCTTGCTTGCTTGCTTGCTTTCAGTCCCAGGGATCAAGTCCAGGGCTTCTTGCATGTTAAGCAAACCCTCTACCACTAGGTTGCATTCCCACGCCTCTTTTTATTTTTTATTTGGAGAGACATGTTCTGCCAAGTAGCTGAGATGACAGACCTACAGCCCAGGCTTGTTTTACAATCTATAAGTTGTTTCTGTTTTGTTTTCTTTTGTTTTCTAGCCGGAAAATCTCTTGTACTACAGTCAAGACGAGGAGTCCAAAATAATGATCAGTGATTTTGGATTGTCAAAAATGGAGGGCAAAGGAGACGTGATGTCCACAGCCTGCGGGACCCCAGGCTATGTTGGTAAGGATAATGAATGTGTGTGTGCATGTTTGTGTGTACGCATGAAGCTGGGCTATCTCCATATCAACCTCATCCTCCTTCTGAAGCATTGGAGCCTGGCACACACCACAACTGCCTGCCTTTCTCTTGAAGGAAGGATAAAAATATTGAGAGATACCACCATGGCACACTAGCAGTAAAGCCATTTCCCTGAAACCTTTTAGCAGTTGGGTGGAAATCCCGTTTGATTTGGTCGTGGGCCCAACTGGAGTCTAAGAGCAAAATGGGATGGATTCCCAGGTTCTAATACTAGAATTAGCGTGTGTGTCTATTTTTGGACGGTTTTCAGTGAAGCATCAAGCATTGATAAGGTGTGGGCAGGCTCAATAAAACATGAAAAATGTTGCGATCGATGCAGCCAGAGAGGAAACACAGGGAATATGGAAGAGGCCATGAGTAAGTCACCCTCTCAGGTCAGCTCACCTTGATCTGTGTGGGCAAAGCCAAGGGTTGTGACAGCTTTTCCTAAAATCACAACTTCACCTTCTTTCTGTTACCTATTTAAAATGCAGAGATGGCTACTGACAGCTGGGAACAGTTTGGTGCTGAGATTCACCTTCTGTTTTCTGGAGAAAGCCCACGGGAACTGTGTTAGCATTCTGTTACTATAACAACACCAGAGATAAACCAGTTTATGGAATAAGAAAGGTTGATTGTGCTTCGTGGATTTTTTTTTTTCTCTTTGGAGGTTTCAGACTGTGACATATTGGCTCTGTAGCTTTTGGGCTTGCAACAAAGTATTACATCATGGCCACAGTACTTGGTGAAACCATTAACCCTGTGGCTGGGACCAGAAGGAGAAAAGAAGAGGAAAGGATGGGATATTAATAACACCTTCAAAGGTGTAGCCTCGCTGACCAGGAAACCTTACACAGGCCCTACCTCAGTGTTCTGCCATCTCCCAAAAGAACCACATGCTGAGAACCAAGCCTTTAATACATGAGCCATCAGGGAGCACTTACCCAGACAACTGTTTACCTCAGTGGATTCAGTCACTTGTCAAATGTGTACTCGGTACCTACTGTGTCCCCAGCACAGGAAGGAAGAAAAGGAAGAAGAGGAAAGGGAAGGGGAGGGAGAACATTGTGTAAGCCTCCCTAAGGAAGGATGAATTAGTATTAACAGCCTACACCATTCCTGTGAGTCTTCAGGTACAACTAGGGAACCTTCCCAACAGGCTGGAACCATCCAGTCTGAAACTAAATGGGTCTAGAGACAGCAGAGCACTGTGGGAGTTCCCAGTGTTCTTGGAGGCACTCCATGGTGTTTCAAGTCCTTGCATAATTACATTGTCATATCAAAATTGGTATGCCACCACTGTTTCATTTTCCAAGTTTCTCAGAGGAGGGATGCCGAGAGCCAGCAGGCAGGAACAGTGAGTGAAACTAAGAAGGGAAAGGTCTGAGAGGTTTAGTAAGATGGGATCCTCACCGAGAGGGTGTGGCAGAGAAAAGCACTAGGGGCTGCCCAGAGTGGGACCCATGGCCCTGGAGTGTGAATACGCACCGAGTCATTAAAATGACCATAGAGGCTCAAGAGAGGATAGATGGACCAGCCAGCAGTCTTATGATAATATGGTGAGGCATACATAGGTGGGATTGTGGAATGTGGGGGACGGTATAGCAAGGGAGTTGGGTGAGTGACAAGCGCATGCGCAGCTGGTGCAGCGATGCAAGGGTGTTTGGTGTGTGGATGCTGTCTCTCATTGGCTGTCTATGCTACCCCGCAGGCAGCAGGGGGAAAGGAGAAGGTGTGTCCTTGGGATCTTTGAAAGACAGGGGGCTCAGTGAACAAAGCTCTTCCACCCACCTTGGGTATCAGCAGTGAGGCCTGCTAGCTTGTGTTTTTAGGTTCTTGGTCAAGAAGGCCCCAGGTGCTGAGCCATCTTCTTCAGGCTCCAGGGTACCATCGCTCTGGCCCGTTTTTTGTTTTGTTTTGTTTTGTTTTGTTTTTGCTCTCTGGCTCTGAGCTGAGGCTTACCTGCTCTAACAGAATATTCTTACTCACATGTGCACCTCGCTGAGCTCATTTTAATTCTGATACAGGAAAGCTCTATAGCTTTCTAGATTGATTCTTGGCTCCCCTGTGTGGAGGGCAGTTTCCCTGTTTCTAGGTGGCTGCCACCTGCAGGTTTTGTTTTGGTTTCTTGCTATGGTCAAGGCAGATAAATTCAGGGACAGTGTTATGACTCGACTCCTGCTTAAAGGACAAGTAAGCAAGTACTTGTGTGATTTGATTGCCAAACACTTGAGTTCTCTTAGAGCAATAGTAATATAGCTACTGGTTTTGCTCATATTTACTGAGCACTCAGGGGAAAAGGGGGCTCGTGTCTCTGTGGTCTTTGAGCAATCATCAGCCAAAGTGGGTCTTTTTCTACCCCCAAGTCTCCGTGCCAATCTCCTATGCTTCCATCAAAACCCAGCTGAACCCTCCCCTATTGTGGTTGCCATCTTGCCTCATCTTCTCCTTCAACATCCGAGTTCCGTTTCTCCCTGTTTTCAGTACATGGTTTCTGAGCAGATTGAACCCTGCCTACCTCTCCTCTTCACCACACTGTAGCTTTGACTCCAGCAAGGGCTGTGTCTTACTCATCTTTTTACAGACCCATGCTGAACTGTACACAAAGCACATGGCCCATGACATTTTTAAAATTTCTTCCCTTTTCACTCATTCCTTCAGCACACATTTATTGAATTCTCTCTTAAGCATTGTTTGGTGTCCAGGTAGAAATTCCAACTCAAGCATTCAGTGTTGTGAGAAACAGAAGCCAACAGGTAATTTTCATAACAGTGATGAAGTTATGGCAGTACACACCTGTCATTGCAGCACTTGAGAAGCGGAGATAGGAGGATTTCAAATTTGAGGCTGGCCTGAGCTAAACGACAAGACCTTGTCTCTACAAATTTAAAAATACTGTGCTGCTATATTGTTCATATATTCAAGAATTCATTATTTATTGCCTGCCTTCTGTTTGAGGGATCCTAACATTCATATATATCATTACATATGATACATATGGATATATAATAGGAAATATATAATATGATATATATAAAATAGGATATATAATGGGAAAAAAAATATATATACACACACATATATATATACACACACACATATATACACACACACATATACACACACACACATATATATATATGTGTGTGTGTGTGTGTGTGAAAGAAAAGAAAAGCAAGCAGAATTCTTACTCTCATGCCCTTACATTTGAGTAGGAAGGAGACAGATTATAGGAAAATAAGTAAGTGAATCCACCCCTGTGTTATCTGAGGAACACAGGTAAGGGTGTGTATGTGGAGGGAGCATGCACATGGATGGATGTCAAAAGATGGTCTCAGGTGGAAGTCCTCACACACCATCGACCTTATCTTTGAGACAGTGTCTCTCACTGGGACCTATGACATGCCGATTGGGCTGAATTGAGTGGCCAGCATGCCCAGGGATCCTCCTACTGCTTCCCCACTGTTGGGATTACAAGCTTTTACTACCATAGCTGGCTTCTTACGGGCACAATAGGGCAGAATTTTGATCCTCATGTTTGCACAGCAAGCATTTTATTGACTGAGCCATCTTCCCTGGTTCTACATATGGGGTCGTGTGGCCCATGCAGACTGTCACTAAGGTGACAATAAGCATCATCACTCCATCTCTGGTATTGTGTTCCCACTGCAAGCATGTATGGCAAAGGTATACAGTACAGGTGAAATACATATGGTTATGTATTTCAAACACAACACAACCAGTGTATTTCACAGGCAAACTGTAAAGTCCTGGTAAGGAGAGGGATCATCAGTAGCTAGCCCAACCAAGAGATCTGAAGACCTGAAGGAGGGTGGAGCTCAGGCAAAGACAAGGAGAGTTACAGGTAGTGCATAAGCCCTAGACTCCTCTCTGCTGCTGCCTGTAGCATCTATGAGAATGGACCAGATGCCTTCAGCTTGGAGAACAGGCTGCTACAAGTGAGTTCTATCTGGTAATAATAATGAGGAGACATAATTGGTCCATCTGATGGCAATGGGCTGCTCAGAGGTACATGCTGTCTGTCAGTGTGATATAGACCTGGACGTGGAATCCATTTAATTAAGACAAGGGTTCCATTCTCCTTGATGCCACCAACAAGAGGCGAAGTCACAACTAAAAACTTTTTTCAGTTAGAGTATCTGATCCATGGAATTAATTAAAATGTCCAAATGGGTCCCCTGAGGTCACAGAGTATGTGACAGGAAACATTTATCTCAATCATGTAACTGATAGTGAACAGAGGTGACAACAGAGGTAATTAGTACAGGAGAGCCTGGAGCGCTCTCTCTCTCTCTCTCTCTCTCTCTCTCTCTCTCTCTCTCTCTCTCTCTCTCTCTCTCTCTGTGTGTGTGTGTGTGTGTGTGTGTGTGTGTGTGTGTGTAGTGTATTCATTTCATTTTTCTGTATACTAACATGGTTGCTCAGATTCAAGAACCACAATCAGGACTTCTGGTTTGAAAAATAACAAATAATAATAAACTTTGAGAGAACAGGTCACGTGACTGTGTCTCTCAAAAGTAGAGTCATGTTGCTCTCTTCCCACCCGGGTACTGATGTAGAGAGAGGAAGGCGGTTGGTGGCGAGGACTCTACCTGAGCCACTATGGTTCTAAAGTGAGAGCTTTCATTATTGGCTCCTGCTGAGCAATGATTTATCACTCTGCAGTATTTTATTCCCAGAACACCACTACTATTCCCAGATAGATCTTGACTTGGGAAAGCCCATTAGCACCTGGGTGCATCATCTTATTTATAGTCGGAACTACATGAGCACAATTTTAAGTCATGGCTGATTGACGAGTCTCTAGTGTCCTATACAAGGAACCATCCTGATATCCTTCCAAAACGTGTCTTTAGTATTCCTAGCCCGGCGATGGCAGGCACCATTAGTCTATTTCTGCATTAACTTGTCTAAAGGTAGCTCAAGCACATTTGGTTTTGTTCTTCCTTCAGTGAAGCTGGAGAGGGCAGTTGGTCAGGGTTCTTAGGATGTTTCCTTTTCCACCCATTGTAGAGGAATGTGCTGAATTCAGAGATCACTGAATTTTTAAAACTTGGGTCAAGATTTAAGATTGGAGGAGGGCTTGGAAACCAGAAGTGTGGATCCCTACAATGTTAGTATTAGAACCCAGCATCTTCAAGATAACCTAGCCTGTAGCTGGTACCAGTCATAGCAGGACCGAATGCAAGTGTTTGTTTGTTTGGTTTTAGTTTATATGTGTATATGGCATGAGTTCATTTTCATTTAGGTGTATACACATGAGTGTCTGTGTGAGATCCAAGGGCACTGTCAGGTGTCTTTGTCACTCACCCTCTACCTTATCTTATGGGATCCAGTCTCTCACTGGACCTAGAAACCATGGATTCAGCTAGACTGGTTGTCCAGCAAGCTATGGGGATCCATTTCTCTCTTCCTCCTCGTTATCCATCCACTATCAGAGAATAGTGCCTGGTTTTTGCTTGGGTCCTCAGCAAACACATTTCCAACTGAGCCATCCCCTCAGTTCCTGAAACATGTTCTTACAGACCTCTACCGCTGGTTGGGGATAAGGTGATGCTAAGTCTTCCATCTAGAGAAGGTTCTTGTTTTATCATACATAACCAAACATGCTAGACAACGTGTGCTCTTTAATTTTTGTGGGGAGAGGGGACAGTATTAAGGATAAAACCCAGGCCCTCTCCACTCTGATGTTCTACCACTGAGTTCAGTATATGAGTTGGCATAGCAGTCTCAGCTTAGGTCCAAAGGTAATCACCAGCCAAGGTGACACATTTGTGAGGACTTTTCACACCTGAAACCAAATTCAAAGGGATAGTAGAACATCGTTGTTCCAAGAAATATGCACTTCTGTAGATATGTGATGGCCATATGCCAAGGAACTCCTGCCATTATCTCTGTCCTCACACAGACAGGAGGAAATTGTATTAATTTGATGGCATCTCTCCTTTCTGTTGTCCGCAGCAGCCTGAGTAATCTGCATTGATCTTTGCCCAGAGCTCCTCTCCTCCCTGTGGTAGAGTCTACAGGCAGAGCTCTGCTCTCGCTCGCTCTCTCACGGTGTTATGCTTTGGCAGCTGACTGAATGCATCCCACCATTGTCCCTATCCTCTCCCAGGTCAGAGCTAAAATGAAATCTGATGTAGCTGATAACTTGTCATGCGGAGCTGACGGTAGGCAGATGGTCCAAATAAGACTCTTCCATTTCTTTCTTTCACACCATCCTGGCAGTGATAACCCCCAGCAAACATTCCCTGCTGCGTGCTATAACTAGACTCCACTTGTTTGAAAAGACAGGGCTCCCTAATGGGGAGGCTTCTAGGCAACCTGTTTTTGTTCTTCATCCCTCTTCCCAGGAGCCAGCATAAATGTGGATGGAAAGCTCATTATTGGAATGTGGACAGAATAAACCCAGCCTTGCATGTATGGCCACACTAAATTGCTTTTTGTCAGCAGAATGAGCTAAAGATCAAAGCCAGGGACTTGCACATGCTAGGCTAGCACCCCACAGCTAGGCTCTCTGTCCTATCCTAAATTGATTTTTCCTCTTACTATGATTTTTTTTTAAAAGACATGAGGACCCAGAGCTCACAAGGAAAAGCCAAGTGTAACTTCTTGTCAGACTTCAGAAGAACAGATTACCTTGAGAATAAAGTACTTTGGTCAGTCCTAAACCAGACAGGGTGGGAGGCCAAATGCATTCCACCAGCATAGCAGTTATCTCTTACCACACTACACTCAAATTCCTTACCCAAACATTCCAATCTTCCAGCCCACGGAATTCCAAGTTGCTTCCACATTCACCCCAGCTACTTTGCGATTTTCCACTCCCTTCCTGTTCCTTAGCCTCATTCCTCCAACTTCCACACACTAGCCTCAGTAGAGTTGGCATAGTAATCCCGGCTTAAGTCCAAAGGGTAATTACCAGCCTAGGCGATGCCTCCGTGGGGACTTTTCACACCTGAAACCAAATTCAAAGAGCTAGCGGAACATCAGAGTGGGCTGATGCTCTTTAGTGATAGACTGTTTTAGTAAATTACAGCTTAAAGCCATGGGTAGGAAACTGCAAAGGAATCTATGACAACAAAAGGAGTTCAGAGCTGCCCACAGGAACTTTGCACTCTCTGAGGCAGAAGACGATAGAAGACAAGCCTTGGTGAAGCCTGTGCTTCAGATGGTTGCTTGGTCTGCTTTGACGTTTGGATTTGTATGGTGTGTGTGTGTGTGTGTGTTTCTTTAGACACAAGATCTTGTTATGGACACAAGGGTCCCTTCAAATTTCATCATCTTCCCAGCCTAGTTTCCCAAGAGCCAGCAATACAGGCATGTCCTATAGCTCCAGACTTAGCTGTATCCAGATCCTCATCCGTGGTAAGGTCTTCATGGGGCATTCCCTCATCATGTATTGGTTTGTTTGTTTTAAAATATTGCTGCTAAGAATTCTCCTGAAACAGACCAAAGAACATCCATCATCCCTTCCTTGTTGTAATGAAATTCTCCCTCCAGGTCAAATACTCACTTAAAATGTATGTCTGAAGTTCTAATCACACAAAAGCTGAGTTTCATTCCCCTTGATCTCTAGAACTTTTCTTTTTCTCATCTCTGAACTTCCATCTTTCCTACTGTTTAAAAAAAATCTTCACAGGAGATGCAGCTCAGCTAGTGGAGTGCTTACTCAGCATGGGCAAGGCCCAGGGTTTGATTCCCAACACAGCATAAACCATACCTCTGATAGAATATACCAGTCATCCTAGCACTTGGAAGGGAAAGGCAGGAACATAGAAGTTCAAGGGCATCCATGATGTTTATAAGGAGTCTGAGGCCAGCCTGGGCTATACAGGACCCTGTCTCATACAAATCTAAATAATCAGAGGCATCTTCTCTCCACCTCTGTCATATATGGTATTGCTCACTCTTTGAAACTCTACCACAGTAGTTGACCATTTCCATTCATCTGCCAAAGATGCATTTTCTCCTTGAGTCTTCCTGAAGGACCAGGACTCACATGCTTCCTGCAGTCTCTTTTCAAGAGAGATCACATTCAGTTCTTCCACAGAACATGCATTCATTTCACTAATGTTTTACTCCAAACCAACAGGCATCCTGAAAGACAGACACAGCCACCTGTACAGATGATAATATCCCTGAGATATAATGGCGAAGAAGCCTACCTATAAATCTACTCTTTGCTTCACTCCAGGTGTTGACAATGTACAGTTGCTTTTTGTTGATTTGAGGCAGAGTTTCATGTAGCTCAGGCTAGCTATGGACTTGCTAAATATAGTTGAGGATGACCTTGAACTTCTGATCTTCCTACCTCTACCCTAAGGCATAGGCACCATGGGTTTTTAGAGTAAATATCGTATTTTCAGGTTTTCAGTCTGACTATGCTTGAGCTCATGTGAAGCATTTCTGCTTTCTCACTCTGCCTTGAGAAGGCAGCTCCTGTGGCTGGTGTCCAATTACTTCCTTGGCTTCTGTCTGAGTTCCATGCCCAAGAGGAGAGGAACATTATGTTCCTTGGAGTGGTAGCCAGAGTCACTTCCTTGCCCTATAAAGCCAGTAAAGGAGGCACTCTAGTTACCACTGATGAAATAATTGCACAGAGCAGGCAATGCTCCCCAATCCCGTTGGTTCTAGACTGTTGACTTTTATTCTAGGACTTTACCCTCCTGACTTTGCTGCTGTCCTTCACCCACTGAGGTGATCACCTTTGACATGCAAGAGGAAGGGTAAGACAAGTATCTAAAGAGGGGAACACCTCACCTCCAACATGAACTTGAACTGGGTGACAGTGATGGCTCTTTTGTTCCTCTCCTAGCAGAAGCCACTTTTGGGTATGTTCTGGAATGCTCAGAAAGGGAGGAAATTACTGTTCTAGGGTCCCATGTCCCCACCAGCACAGGACAGCTGATCCCTGTTTTCTACGCAGATACATCTTTTCCCTAACTCCCTTTCAAGAAGAAAAATCAGCAATTAAATAATTTTAAAAACAAGATGAAAGGTCCGTGAAATTCTCTTTTTTTCTTCCCCATGTCTCTGGGGCCCCACCCCACCAGGAACACTTTCCCTAAGTCAATATAAAATAGCTTGGTTTTTAGATTCTGTTGTCCACAGAGTGGAATTTTCCATATGTGGGTAGATTACATCTTGCAGTAATAAATCCCTTCATGTTAAATTCTAGACCTACTGTTTTCTACAAAGCCAGAGGGAAATGTGGACATCCAGAGGGCTCTGTCTGTGGGGAACTCTGACACCTTGTGGGATGCTCTGAAGCCTTGCTGAGGCTACATGCTTCACAGAAAGATGAGCTCTGATTTACTGTTCCAAGCCAAGTAAGCTTCCATAAGGATGAGTGAGGAAAACCAAATGAAGAGTACCTAAACCCAATGAGGGAGGAAGTTCTGAGCTATTATCTCATAAAGTAACACCCTTCTCCTGTTAGAGCGAAGCCTAGTAGTTCTGAAAGGTCTTTGTGGAAGAATTGCAATTGGGATGTAAAGTGAATAAAAATAAATTATTGAAAGAAGAAGGAGAAGGAAGAGGAGAAAGAGAAGGAAGAGGAGGAGGAGAAGGAGGAGGAGAAGGAAGAGGAGGAGGAGGAGGAGGAGGAGGAGGAGGAGGAGGAGGAGGAGGAGAAGCAGAAGGAGGAGGAGGAGGAGGAGGAGGAGGAGGAGGAGAAGGAGAAGGAGAAGGAGAAGAAGAAGAAGAAGAAGAATGGCTTGAGTGACAGACATACTTCTGTGAGAAATCATTTGATCTCAGAATGATTGGTCTTGCTTTCACTCAATATACATATTTCCTAATGAACAGTAAGTGGCATTCAAAAATCCATTGAGTTTTCTTCTTTGCTTTCATTCCTCCACTCCCTCCCTTCTTTTTTTCTCTATTTTCCTCCTTCTCCTTCACCCCCTCTCTCCTTCCCCTTCCCTCTCCCTACCCACCATTGCATGTACCCACTGAATGTTCCTGAAGTGGTCTCTTTATAACCCACTTGTGTGGAATGTGAACATATCATCTCATAAGAATGATGGCTTGTGTGGTGACTAGGTTGGGTTTCACTTGAAAGTAGGCTATGCTCATCCCAGAATTAAAAAAAAATAAAGAAAAGAGCTGGCTGCTCTGTGTCCCTGTCTCCAACAGCATGAAGTCTGGATGTGAAGACAGTGTGATTCTCAAAGCAGGGAGGGGAGACATCAGACACAGTGAACTATGCAGCTGGTAGGTTGGAGGATTTTGGTGAGGGGCTTGAAGGGGTGAGGGGCTTGAGCCAACTGTATCACTCAGATAGATTTCCCACTCCACAGCCCATGAGTATTCTCTCTAAGTATAAAAGGCTGGCTTTGACCGAGCCAATCAGAGAACTGGTCCTACCAGATGTAAGGAATTCTCAATGCCTTTAAGTAACTGGGTCTCTCCACAGCCTCCTCCACAGCGATCTCTGTCAAGACTGTACCAGGAGAACAGGTCCTTTCCTGTTCTGCCTAGTGCTTGGTTGTCTCCCCAAAAGCCAGGGCTTTGTCTCTATTTCTCTTATCATTAACCCCACTCAGGTGAACTGGATTGAAACAATGCTCTTTGGAAAGTGTTAGGGTTCTTGGTACATCATTGCCTGGATTTCCTACCACATGTAAATTCTGCTGCGTGCTTTAGAAGAGAATGTTTCTCCTCAAGAGGAAAATCCCTTGGCATCTCTAGGCACATGGAACTGTGGCAGCAGCATGGCTCACAGGTGCTGTTTCTTTCCTAAGTCCACAGAAGCTACTCCGCACATCGTTGACCTAGAAACTTATTTGTCATCCCCAAGGTTGTCAACTGGATGCTGTAGATTAATTTCCTTTTAAAAAGAATTACTGAAGAGTTTTGCCAATTGGTATGAAACTGATAACACAGTGCTAAGGCATTTGACTGGTCATCGCCATGAAAGCTGGCCTCAGAAAAGTCCAGAAATAAGCACTCAGCTCCCTCAGTGCTAGCTGTTACTGCCCAGGTAAAAGAGATACAGAAAATGGGAAGGAACAGGTAGATCCAGCACAGGAGAAGAACCAGAGAAAAGCTTTGAGCTGGCTTTGGGAGTTTTTAGAATTTGATCTCCATGTCAACCTGCCTAAAGGAGAGAGAGAGAGAGAGAGAGAGAGAGAGAGAGAGAGAGAGAGAGAGAGAGAGAGAGAGAGAGAGACTCAGAGAGAGAGACTCAGAGAGAGAGACTCAGAGAGAGACCCAGAGAGAGACCCAGAGAGAGAGAGACACCCAGATACAGAGACATAGATACACAGACAGAGATTGTGTGTGTGTGTGTGTGTGCGCGCGCGCGCGTGCCTGCCTGCCTGCCTGCCTGTCTGTCTGTCTGTCAGTTACTGGGAATTAAACAGAGGGCCTTACACACTCATCCCTGCCCCTGAGATTTGTTTTCTAAGAATGTCTGTAGAATGGAAGGAAAGAATTGAAAGCCATTGCAGCGAGCTTTTCCAAACAATGTTCCAAAGCACCTGCAGTTCCAGCTATCACATTGCTAGTGAGATGAGAACTCAGCCCTTGGAACATGAGCCCTGTCACAGGGCTTGTGTACTTGGAACTACTGGGAATGGGGCTTGCAAAGCACTTTGCTTCATGGTCTGACATTTTGTTTCTTTTGTGTTTAGTTTATTGTTTTTAGTTTTCTGGTCTTGTGCTTTGGAAACAAAGTTTTACTTTGTAGCCCAAGCTGGCCAAGAACTCTCTGCGTAGCTCAGGCTGGCCTCGGACTCAACAACAGTCCTCAAAGTCCCTCAAGCAGCAGCCATCTTACCCAGCATTTTATGTCATATTTTCCAGCCTGTCTTACTTCCCAGGGCATTAATAACTTCACCAAAAGGCAAATGGTTTATGCTTTACAAGTTTATTAAAAATGACTTGTATTTTGTTTTCAGTATAGCTTAAATAAGAACATCAAAAAGAACCACAGAAGAATGCACATATTTCCACCCACAGTCTTGTTATCCTGATATTTGCTTATTGATAATTTAGAACTTCCCCCCTGACATCCATGCTCCAGATGCAAACCAGAAACCTTTTCTAGTCATGTGATTGATGCCACAAACTTTACCGTGTGGGTAGAGTCCCACAATATAAAAATGATTTTAACAAGTACATCCTTCAAGAACCCAAATATCACAGGCCCAGGGAGGTGGCTCTGTAGTAAGGTGTTTGCATTGTGAGCATGAAGACCTGAGTTCAATCCCCAAAACCTATGGTTTTGTTTTTGCTTTTGTTTTTAAAGCTGAATATGATGGGATTATAATACCAGCACTAGGGAAACTGAGAAGAGTGGATAACCAGTGCTCACTGGTCATCTAGTCTAGCCTATTTGGTGAGTTGCAAGCCAGGGAGAGACCTTGTCTCAAAAAAAAAAAAAAGATATATATATAGATATAGATATATACACATATATATTATAATATATAGAATTATATATAATAATATATTATATATAATGTTACTGCATATTTTATATACTATAATTCATATAATATAATTATATATGATATAATATAACATTATATTTATATGTTAACTATATATATTATAATATAATGTTTATAACACATATTATATATTATGCATTTATATATAATATAATATATCATATATGTATATATATTCTCTGAGAAAGGACAGCCCAGGTTGTCCTCTGGGCTCCGTGTGTGTGCACATGCACACACACAAATCTGAACATGTCAGATGTTATGAGTCATCTGCTTGTTTTGAATTCTCTGCAGTGCCTCGCCAGCCTCCTGGAGTGTTAGTGGTTTTCGTAGTCAAGGCGAAATGTGGGGGTAGCACCAGCACTTTCTTGTTTCTAAAAGTAGAGGCTTGGAAATGGGGTCTGTTCCTTTAGAGATGCCTCCCCACACACACAGAGTCATGGGAGGGGAAAAGGAATCGAGACAGGTGAGTGCATCCTTGGAGAGATGCAGGTCTGCAGAGCAGCGGTCTCTACTCTCCACTGTACATCTTGGCCCAGGGCATGGGCCAGTCTTTGCTCGGATACTATGTAAGCAGCCAGCATAGATTCTGACAGCTTCCTTCTCTGTGACTCTTCCCTCTGTGTCTGTCACCACTGGGCACTTGGTGTGCAGTGACAGTGGGTTTGTGCTGTTACTCTGTTACTAATTCCCTGTGCCTCTGTGCTATTTGACACCTGGGTCAGTGAGGTGGTAGGCTGGTTGGCTAGCCATCTTGCTAATGAGCCCTGGGAGTTTTTCAGTGGCCCAGGGACTACCCACCACCTTGACTCTGCTCCTAACACCTGGGTGGTCATCAGATGGTGCAGGTGTCTCCGATGCCTGTGATAAAGTTTTCAGCAGGCCCTAGAGTGTCTCTGCAGACACAGTCCCTGAGCCCCATCTGCACTAGTGTAACCACTCAGTCCAAACTGTCAGCCTCCTAAGTCAAAAGGACACTTACTGTGGTAAGTGGCTCCCCTTTGTTGCTTCCCATAACAGAGGAGGCTGAGAAATAGCCTCTCGGAGTAAGTGGGGAAAGGACCATCATGCACTGGGCTCCTACCTCTCCATGGGAGGGTTCTCCAGTTGTTAATCCCACCCCAACTCCCCTGCCACCCCTCTTCACAGGTTTATAAGCCTTTTTGCTAATGAGGGCCAGTGTAGCAGAGAAAAGACAGATGTGCAAATGCATTTCTGTTCTGTTTTATTATTATTATTATTATTATTATTATTATTATATTATTCTAACAAGAGATTTGAGAAAATCTAGGACTGAAATGTAAAATGAGATTTGAGGTGATCCATGGGCTGTATTCCTCTCTCTGATGAGCAACAATTCAACAGGAGTTTGCATACTTTCCTGTTCTTTTAAATATATGTTTTCATGTGTATATGTATGTGTACACTCATGTTTGAGCTGATGTGTGAATATGAGCAGATGCATGTGCACCTTTGAGTGGAAGCCAGAGAACAAACAGCCTTGTCTGTCATGGCTCAACCACTGTCCACCCTGGATTATTGGAAATGGTGTCTCACTGGCCTAGAACTCAGCAAGTAGGCTAGGTGGCCATTCAGCACACCCCAGGTATTCGTCTTCCACTACTGCCTCCCTCGGCCCCATCAGTACTGTGATTGCGAGTACGCTTCCACACTGAGAATGTTTTATGTGGGTCCTGGATTTCATACTCAAGCCTCCTGCTTGCGAGACAAGCACTTTCCAGCCTCTGCCTTCCTATTCTTGCTCAGGGAGATATTTATCTTCAAGAGAATGAAAGGAAGAATTCCGTGGTGGATTTCCTGGGCTTTTCTTATAGACCGAAGAAGTCCCTACTCTGATAAACAGTATGGTTTAACAGAAAGATCCAGAGTGAGGATCAGATTGGCCCACTTCTCTGTGTCTGGCTGTGAACTCAGGACAGATCACTTCTGTGAAACTCAGTTTCCTTCCCTTGTTCTCTGAGCTCAGGTGCAGCTCACACTGCAGGGAGCACTTAGGAACTGCCTGCAGTAAGTGGTCCCTTCAGAGCAGAAGTGGGTAAAGAGGCCACTTTCTGGCTGGATTGCTTAAACAACTGGCGCAACCTCTCAGTGCCCTTGTGTCTTCTACAATTTTGGAACAATGTCATGATGATTATGTTTCCCTAGGGATATTGGCGTAAGTGAGCCATCCAAATCTCATAGAACACAGAGTTCTAGGCATACCGAGGACTTTATCAATGATTCTGTTTTGAGTTTTTCTACCTTTGTAGTTATTCCATAACTTGTGTACTAAAGATGTCTCAAGCAGATATGTCTAATATGGAAAGGAGATTTCACTTGTCAGTGAGGTCTACTGCGCCATCTGTATTTACCCACATTGAGTGCCAACTGCACCAGATGCTGTAGGCCAGACACCAGGTGGATACCTGTTCTTGAACCCTGGCCCCAAGGCTGGGAACATGGGAGTCAGGGCTAGTACAAAATAAACCCAGGCCCCTGGGAGCAATGACTCTTGTTGGAATAATGGTTCAGAGATGAAGTGAGATTAAGTAGCAGTCCCTCTACTCTGTCGGGGGTAGGTGAATGTGCCAATAGACGGATCATCTGAAAACAAGTGTGGCTCCAAGCAGATCCCCCTTTTCTCACTGTGTTGTAGGCTCTATAAAGGCACAGGAAGTGCTTGCTACCCTTGTCCCCGTGGTACCTCACAAAATCTCACAGGACCCAGAGATGCTGTCCTGAGCCAATTAGGGGGTACAGTTCATACTCCACACCTTAATTAAGTATTATCTCTCACAACAATGTTAACAAAGCTATGGGGCTTACCACAGAACAGTTCTCGATCAGTTGATGGGTGATTATTTCTAGACACACACACACACCTCTCCATCTCTCTCTACTTAAAGAAGCTAACAAATGGATCATTTGATATTATCTATTTAAATATCTTTGGAACTTGGGGTTTTTTGAACTTGAACCCAGGTCTTAGTGCAGGCTGAGCATTCTACTGCTGATAAGTTAGGTTCCTTAGTCCCCTGCCCAGGTTTTAGACTCACTGGTGGCTCGAAACTTGAAGAGCCAACACGGAAAAACAAAAATCAGAAAATGAAAAGTCCAGGTAAGCTTTTTTTGGCCTCCAACATCTAAATCATCAGGGTTGTGACTCTTCTTTATCTGTCTTCAGCTCCGGAAGTTCTCGCCCAGAAACCATACAGCAAAGCTGTCGACTGCTGGTCCATCGGGGTGATCGCCTATATCTTGTAAGTGTTGCTTACCATCATGGCTCCCCTCCTCCTCCACTTATTTGACTGAGGCAAAATATGTATAACAGAGATTTTTATCGTTCTGGAAGTATTAAGTCTGCCTCAGCAGTACCCTCACTGCCTATTTCCAGAATGTTTTTTTCATCTCTGACTGAGACTGTTTGCAAATGGCAAACAGCAGCTCCCTGCACCACCCCCACCTCAGCCCCTGATACCCTTCATTCTACCATCTGTCTTTGTGAACCTGACTCTTCTAGGGACCTCATAGAAGTGGGATCATACAGCCATTCTTCCTTGGTGATAAACTTATTCACTTATGGGTCCTCAGAGTTCATCCATGTTGAACCATATGCCAGACTCTCCTTCCTTTCAGGAATGACACCCAACTTTCTGGACTACCCTAAGTTCATCTTCTCACCCACCCATGGACAACTGACTTGCTGCCACCTTTAGATTCTTGTTAATGCTGCTTTGGCCATGAATGTATGAGTCTAAAAATGGAACTGATATTTATATCATATGATAATTCTTTGTCTAACTTGGAGAAGTCACTGATATGTATGTAGCAAAGTGCCACATTAGAGATACATTCCTAGCAGCCTTGATCAACATTTACACCAATCTTACACCTTAAAAAAAGAGTATATCCAGGCATGGTGGTACCCAACTTTAATCTCAATACGTGGAAGGTAGAGGCAAACAGACCTCTGTGGGTCTAAGGCCAATGTAATCCACATGAGTTTTGAGACAGCCAGGCCTATAGAGAGAGATCCTATTTCAAAAGCAAAAACAATGAAAAAAGTAATTTAAAAATAAAATAGCGATTTTATTTTGATTTTAATTTTCCTTTACCTATTATCCAATAAGAGAGAATATTCTCCCGTGCCATCATGCCTTTGTAAGGGATGGATTGAAAAACCACTGTGAAAACACTAACATGTCTCCAAAAGAGATCACATTTAGGAGAAAGTAGATGGAAATCAAAACACATGGCTGGACCGCCTCATTTCCTGCTGGAGGCCTTACCTCCTTGATCCAGGAAATGTCAGCTAGTCCATACCCTAGATATTTCAGGATCAGCCCTTCTGTTCTGTATCATTAGGTTTTGTTTTGCCTAAGCCTACTCTAAAGCCGCTTTTAATTGCAGTTATATCTGCAAATATTTATTATATGATAGGCTTTTATAGCAGGTTTAGCCCAACTAGCTTCCATAATTGCTAGGAAATGAAGTTCCTCTCCTGAGTATCCCCGAAGAAGGGATGTTCTCTACCAAACAAACATCCCTTACCAAAGACTAGAAGGGCCGGTGATTGGAGGAGCTTCTGATAGTACATGGCATCCTCTGTCCTCGGGGCCACTTTACCCCATTACCAAGGAAGCAAAGGATCTTTCTACAGCAACATTCAATAAGGAAGCTTGTGCAGTCCAGTGTGGATTTGGGTGATGGCTCCTGTGGGTTTGTTCATGCCATTGCAACAGGGACTTTGGCCCACTGTGATATACCCCATAGAATTCTCCTTTATGGAAATATGTGAGTGCTAAGACTAAGATAGTGCAGTTACATATGTCTTCACTTTCTAAGCATATCAAACATTTCTATGGCTTAACTGGAAAGTGTTCCCTACAGACTCTTCGGGTCCTGATTGATGGTACTATTTTAGGAAATTCTAGAGCTCTAGGAGGTGGAACTTAGCTAAGGGATATAGTTCACTGGAAGTATGGCCTTGATTACTCTCTTACCCTAGCACCATCTGCCTCTCTCTGTACCCAACTGCGTTGAACCATGAAGGTAGAATCCCTCCATTTAAGTTATATTGGTCTGTCAGGTATATTGGTCCAAGATATGCAAAGGTAACTAAGCCTGCATCTTCTGCACTAGTTTCTTGCTTTAGGGGATAGAGACCCTTTTGAGAATCTAATAAGAGTTGTAAAACTAGTCCCCTAATAAAACTGCACAATACAATTAGACCTGATCCTAGGTAAACAGACAGTTACAAGGACACAGTGTTACTCAGTGTGGCCTCATAACTCCCCAGCTATAATCCTTCTCACAGGTCTCCCAGTTTGACTGGAAAGCTCAAAGTAAGTAAAGCCTAGCCCTTTCCTGCCAGTAGTTGAGGCTGATCTTGGTTGTCTGGAAGGGTCTTCCCAGAGAAAGGGATATCAGCAGTTGAAGAGGATGAGTATGGATTAGTGTATCTTAGAATTATAGGTAAGAAGCTAGAGAAATGACTCAGCAGTCAAGAGCACTTGTTGCTCTGCAGAGAACTGGAGTTTGGCTTTTAGCACCCATGATAGACAGCTAACAACAGCTTCTAACTCCAGCTCCAGTGCCCTCTTTTGGCCTCCATGGCATCCCCAACACATACACACAAACACACACACACACACACACAACCACCACCAACAACAACAACAAAAACAACAACAACAATACATCTTTGTCATTACTGAATAAGCAGTTGTAACTAGGTAAGGGGGTGATCCAGCTGCTATGCTATAACAAGGTACAACAGTATAAATGATGCCCAGTATCGATGCATGTAATTCTGTAGACAACAAATACCATTAAAGTTCCGGGTCAGCCTCTGCTTCTTGCCTGTGGATGGCTCCCTTTCTTGGTGTGTCTTCCCATAGCAAGGAGAGCACATAAAGACAATCTCTCTAGCAGCCTCTCTAAACCAGCCATTGGCAAAGACAATGGGATTATCTTGCTTGGCAACTCAACCTGGAGGTATTGTGGAAGAGTAAAATCACAGTGCTACTAGAGGAGAAGGCTGTAAGGAGTAGACGGCAAGAGGCACTTAGCCACATGTGCCCTGAGCTACAGTCCATGTTAGACATAGAAGACATATTAGAATATCTTAACATGATTACAGATGCCATGTAGATCTTTGAGTTTCAAGGTATGAATATGACATGTATCTGGGTATGTCTGAACAGTGGGTTATCTAGGCTCTTCCAGTAATGGGACACAATGCAGCACTTCAAGTTGGTCTTAAAGGAAGACATGCCATAAATCCTGACTTCTACTTAATAAGAACTTGATAAGCTCACGCTTGGTGGTTTTCTCTTGGTACCACTCTCATCCACTAGAAAACACCCTCAGGTTCATCTCATGACTTTGTCAGATTCCAAGATGGTAGACAAGGACTTCCTTTTTTGCTGGGTGATAGCCAGAGTTCTGTAGCCCAAGCAGAGACTATATGAACTTCAGGCATTTTAGTTATATCCTGTAAGGTGTTCAGATGTCAGCTGCATGTCAGTAGCATAACTCTTGTGATGTCAGCATTTGGGGAGCAGAGTCAGGGGTATTGAGAGTCCATGGCTTCCCTAAGCTACTTAATAAGTTTTAGGCCAGTCTTTGCATGATAAGGCACTGTCTAAAAATTATCTGAGTATAATTTTCTATGTAATATGGCTACATGTAGAAAAACACTAACTTTGAATTTAACATTAGGGATATTTTAGCCCACTTATGGACCCAACTTGTCTGCTGTGTACACTAGTATTCGGGTAGAGTCACCTGGCCTTTGCCATCTTTATATCTCTGGCACCAATGTCAGTTCCTAGACAGAGAAAGCACTACAGGAATGACAATCATTGACCCTAATGATAACACACTGGAGGCTATTGGTCTCATGTGCTCTGCCAGCTGTTGGAGTCCATAGGAAGAGGTGGTCATTGAGGACAAGGATATTGGGCAGTGGGAAGGGATGTACCATTCAAGGTCTATGGAGAAGACTGGAGAAGATTAAGAAGGAAAGATGAAACATCTGAATGGGGAAGGATTTGGACCAAGGCTAAGTATGCCATGGTACTTGGAGGATTGGTGAAGTCTCCCTGGGAAGGCCCTATGGCCCAAGTTGATAAAAACGGTACATAATTGGCTCTAGGTTGAAACAGGGTTAACATCCAAACTGGCAGCTTTGGGAATAGCCCAGTCAGGAAAGTGATTGCTACCCAAACTAAGGGCCTAAGCTTGGATTCCCTAGAACCAGTAGAAAAACTGGTCATGATGGGGCATATCCATAATCCCAATTCTGGGGAAATGGAGACAAGTGGATCCTGGAGCTCACTGCCTAGCCAGACTGACCAATTGGTGGCTCCAGGTTCAGCAACAGACCCTGTCTCAATAAGGAAGGTGGAAAGCAACTGAGAGAGATGACTAAGGTCCACCTCTGGCCTCTGTATGAATGTGCACATACCAACATGAACATGTATGCATGTACACATCACACAAAAAACACACTCAAATAAAACCCATGGATCTCAATCTCAGACTCTTGCAACTTCAACATTCTTGTTGGTCAACCATGAAAAGCCCTTCATCCAGCCACCATCTGAAGAGTACACATAGCCATGGAGCAAGCTGAGACCAACAAACAAGCCACAGAGAAACCAGCTTTCTCAGGGGAATCACACCAAGACCCCTCCCTATTCTTCTTCTCCATCAGAGTGGAAAAGAAGCTAGCCTCTTCCAATTTCTGGAACACTGCCCTATTATTTTTAATCGACCAGCCTGTCTCACTGAGATATTGGACTACAGCAAAAAATGGCAGAGACAGACCACATCACCACATTTTCTTCTCTCTGCACAGCACATAAACATCGCTCATTTTGCCAGTGCAGGTGCTTGTTAAATTGCCTCTCTCTGGGTCTCCTCACTCATTTCTCTGTTATCCGTCATGTGGAAGGAGAAATCGTTTTTCTGTCAAGGCTGTTCATTGACTCTAAGTACACTTGATGGGTCCCGACCCTGCCAGGGACCTTGCTCTGATACTGAGGATTTACACAAAGCGCCTTTACCCATGGAGCTTTAGCTGCTGAGAAAGATAAGATAATGTATGCTGGTGTCCAGTGCGGTGTGCCTCACCTGGCCAAGATAGGACACATGCCAAGGAGATAATGTTCCCTTCTCAAGATGCGCAAGAACGTCTCATGGAGCAAACTCTCACTTCAAGGAGATTGATGACTGTTTCCCTAAATTATGCTCAGAGACTCATGGTGCTACAGGGGAGCATGCTGGATTTCTGCTGAGATGAGAACTGAGAAATATCCTAGGGACATTCACACCCCCAAACTGAAGAAATCAAGTAGGTCAAAGGCAAGGAAAGCAAGCTGAACAGGCTCAGCCAGACTTGGCCACAACCTCTGACCTGTCTGTCTGCTTAGAAGACTGACGTAGGCAAAAATGCAACAATCCCCTTGCTTTTTCTCTGGCCTCCCACTCTTTTCTCTCCTTCGAACTAGGTCACATAAATATTGATGTGCCTGTGTATGTATGTACAACTTAGTTATCTCTTAAGAACGGAGCAAAGAATGCTTCATTTGCATATAGGTATCTCCAGTTCCTCACACAAAAGCTGATTCTAGCCAAAGTAGTCCTAGTAGTTGACAGTTGTCTCCTTATGGAATGCGTATGTTCCAGGGAAGGAACAAGAGATTACAACATAATTTCAGGGCCCCAGCCCAGGTTGCAGTATTGCACTGGTGATTCTCATTCTTGGTACCAGACAGGTTTAGTAAACATAAGAACAGTAGCTGCTGTTGCTAGCAGGCAGTGACCATCTTATCACACCCTCAGCTGTGATGAGTAGGGCCCATCACAACTTTCAGGCCACCCTTGACACCTCCATCTACATTATGTCTATAGAAATGTAGAACTAAATTAGACTGTAAGTTAGTGGGAAAGGCCTGTAATCCTGACCACTAAGAATACTAGGGCAGGAGGATTGCAAGTTCAAGGGCAGGCTGAGTAACTTAGGACCTGTCTGTTCCTGGGTGTAGATGCAAACTGGAAGGATCGAGTGTCTCGGGCTGGGCATGAATTCCTGTGTCTCCTGGACCCCAGGCAGGTCTCAGTTAGGTCAGGGATTGGGGTGGTAGTGGTAGGCTCACCTGTGAGCCTGAGTGTGTCAGAACTCCTGGTGGGTCAAGCTATTTCTGGGTATGATTGGGGTGGGGAGGGCTGGAACACAGGGTCTGCTCCCAGGTGCAGATGCGAACTGTAGAACCTTTTTGAAAAGCAAAAGCCTTTTAGGGGCTGAGGATAACTTACTGTTAAGGCAGTGAGGACCTAGGTTTATGTGAGGACCTAGACTTGGTCCCCAATACAAAAGAAGGAAGGAAGGGAATGAGGGAGGGGGAGAGGAAAGACAGGAAGGAAGAGGAAGGGAAGAAAGAAATTCTATCTCCAAGGAAAAGCATCAGAGGCTCACAACCCATGTGCATGGGATCACAGTTGACAAGCTCAGAATGGAGTTTTTTTTTTTAAGTAAGTGTCCATATACTGAATCACAGTGAGACCCATGGCCTCATGGTACATGCATGGTCACAGAGCATGTATAGCAACAAGTAAGTGTGCTCCCTCACCTAAGAAGTGATCCCCAAGAAACGAACTAAAGCCAAGAGCTCTCTGTGCAGACATGAGCTCAGATCAGTGGAGATGGGCAGCCTCAGATATGTTTATAGAACCTGTGGTGACCCTTCTCAGTCAAGATAAACATGACCAGCATATAGCTTTCACTCTTATTGGGTCATGGTGGCCAGAGCTGACCAGTTCATTCCTTCCCTCTTTTCTCTTGCTTTAAAGATCAATAACAGTCACCCGTGCTCTTCTCCTGTTGTTTTAGCATTGACTCTTTTGGTTCATCAGACAACACTTGTTTAAAATAATCCCTGAGTTTGCTTTGGCTGGGTTTATTGGTGGCATCTTGTGGGTCCTGTGTGTGCTGAATGCTATCCGTGGCTTGAGAGTCTCAGTTCCTTTAATCTCTGATGCAAATCCTGCTTGGTCAAACTTGACCTTTGTGAACATGGGAAGCCCTCTCCTCTGCTCAGGGCAGGGACTAGACTAATCTCCTGTGCTAGATGGTTTAGCCCTATCTCCTCAAAATCTTCTGACTTCAGACAGTGGGTACAGGGCATGCAAAGAAGCAAGAAGAACATGCCATAGCCATGCATTTGAGGTTCAGAAGCTGTACATTTCGAATGACAATGGATGCAACTCCCTGTCAGTGACTGGGCAGAGCAGTCTCTACCGTTATCCATAGTCCCCCATGCTAGGATGCTAGGATGCTAGGATGCTAGGATGCTAGGATGCTAG
>NW_021604604.1:11880518-11894985 GCF_004785775.1 Grammomys surdaster | reverse complement strand
GTTCCCTGACTCAGTGTTCCTGGGCATGAGAAGCTCTCCTCTTTCCCCTTTGTCTGTATTGCTCCTGCCTTTCAGCTAGCATGAGTTGTGTTTGGCTGGTCTAGAGAGGTCTCTATGGCTCTTTGATAATTTTCTCAACTTCTTCAAGTCTGTGTCCATGTGTCCATGGAAGATTCAAAAAGCTGACCACAGATGGATTAAGATACTTGGAGTGGCTGTTCTTCCTATCCTCCTTCCTCCTTCCCAAAGTCCTGGTCTTCAGTTCCAGCTGTGCAGAACCTTCTGGAATGTGCTTCCCTTTGCCTTTTCTGCTCTGAATCTTTCCCTGATCCCTGCTTACACATTCTCAACTCCCAAATCATTATTCAAAGAGGACGTTTACCAATGTGTTCTCATCAGGAACACACAGCCAGTCTCTGCACATGGCTTTGCTGTGTGAGCCTTCCCTACTTTCTCCCACCTGCTCTTTTCTCAGTGTATGAGGAGGAGGATGTAGGGAATGCACATGCTCAAACAAATGGCTACAGAATTGAGAAACATATTCATCATTTAAGCATCATTATTGACCCTCTAATCTAAACCAGGATTAATCTGTTATAAGTTCACACATACACACACACACACACACACACACACACACATATATACATATACATATATATATATGCAACTCTGTTTGGCTCACTAATGGGCACTGGGAAAAAGTACAAAAACTTTCCTCGCTTGCTAAAGAACTTTGTTTTATTTAATTATTTTGAAAGTCAATCATATCTATGGTAAGATGAATAGAACTCATATTTCTTAACACCCTACCCCGCCCCATTCATTCAATAAAGCTTGTTAAATTTCTGCCAAAGGTCAGTCAAGACAGAAAGACATGCAATGGTCCCTGGTACCAGCAGGACTCAGAGTCCAAAGGATGCTCAGCCTTGGTTGAAGCTGCTGCTGCTTTTCAGAGACACACTAAACCTGGGCTGGCCTTATATGGCTTAGCTAGTATACAGATAAATGGGGAGGGGGGTATGGTTTCAGTCATTTTTTGTATAGTACTTTTTATTCTTTTTTTGATATTTGCCTGTGTGTATACAATATATTCTGATTATATCTATATCTGGACACACCCTCAGCCCATTCCCCTCCCAATGTCATGTCCTCTTCCATTTCTGAAAGGACATAAACCAGAGTCCAGTTAGTGCTGCCCATATGGATATCACTCTGGGGCCATCTAGGGGAGTGTGGGCAACCTGCCTATGGCCACACTGCTAAAGAAAGACTACTCTCCCCTCCCAGTAGCCATTAACTTCTGACAGGACAGCTCTTCAGCTAGCAAGGGGTCTCCACCTCCTTGCTGGAATTTTGACTGACTTGGTTTTGTGCAGGTAACCACAGCTGTTCTAAGTTCAGAAATGTACTGGCCATATAATGTCCAAAGACAGACTTTCAGAAGGCTTTTCCCTGTCCACTAGCTCCTGCATTCTCTCTGCCCTCTCTTGCATGGTGGTCTCTGTTGGTTCAGATCTAGAGGCTCCCAGAATTAAACAGATCCACTGCTTTACACCTCTGGTCAGATGGTGAAAGAATCTATTCATCTCATGGCCAGAAAGCAAAAAAAAAGAAGAGGAAAACAGGTTCCCACACAACCAACTCAAGGGCAGGATTTAGAGACCTGCCACCAGGCTCTACCATGGAAAGGTCCCACTCCCTAGAAGCAAGCTGTGAGCAAATGCACCTAAGCTACAGCATCTTGCTGAAAATCACTCTGAAGGCAAAGCTGGACTCTGCCCTCACAGAGAAGTATGAACTTTTCCTTTGGAAACAATTCTCTTCTACTCAAAGCCTTTCCACACTGGCTAGACCAAAGCAGAAAAGTCTTGGTTGTCATTCAGTTGGATTGCTATTTTCAGACCCTCAGAAACTCATTTCCATGTACTTAGAAAATTCACTGGGTCTATCACCTTGTTCCCAAGTACTCTTTTCTGAGGGCATTCCAGAACTTATGCCTTATCCCATCAGATTCCACAAGGTCCTGTCATGAGAGACGACTTCTTCTTCTCTTCCTCCTCCTCCTCCTCTTCCTCCTCCTCCTCCTCCTCCTTATTCTTATTCTTCTTCTTCTTATTCTTTGCATTGCTTTACAGCTCTTCACAGGAGTATCACACTGAACTCTGAAGATCTGATTTGATTATATTGGAAGTCAGATCAATATACACAGAGATCCATTTTTTCACAATCCTGTTCTCCCACAGACAGGTTGATAATGTCCCTAGCCATCTCCCTCAATCTGAAGAAAGGCAGATGAAGAACAGGAGTCATTAACTTTATAACTACAGGCACCTATGAGTTCTTTATTTTATTTTATTTTATTTTATTTTATTTTATTTTATTTTATTTTACTTTTGTCAGTTACATGATCTCACCTCCAGCTCTGTTTCTAAACCTATCACGTACAAAATTATGACACTCTGACTTCAGAGACATATCAAGTAAGAGAACATGTTTGGTACATCCCCATCTTTATAGTGACATTCATGGCCAAATACCTAAAGGTTGATAAGATTTGACTCAGAAGGACTTATAGAAAGAAAGAAAGACTTAAACTTCTCCTTCTGCCCATTTAACTACCCAATTGTTTGTATATCTATCTTCCTCATCTGTAAATGGAAAAGCAAAAGACTTTTCTCCTTATAAGTATTCATCAAATGAGGCAATATATGGACAACATGAGTGTTAATCTTCATTGTGCACTTAGATAGGAATAGCCTGGTAATCTTATCTCTGGGAGTATCTGTGAGGGTGCTCTAACTAAGAAGGGAAGACTCACTCTAATCGGGGCAACACCATTCCATGGGCTACAGCTCCAAACTGACTAATGGGAGGAAGCCAAGTCACATTATAACCATCCATTTAATGTTCCTACTGCCATGTCTTCCCACCATGATGGACTGTACTCTCAAACCAGAAGCCAAAATGAAGCCTTCCTTCCTCCCTTAAATTGCTCTCATTGGGTGTTTTGTCACGGCAACGAAAGAGTTTCTAGTGTGTAACCAAGTGCTTGGTGCTTGATAAATGGTCAGTTGATGATGGCTATTGTTACTAACTTCTCCAAGACATACTCAGCATGCTTGATTTACTATAGAAAACTAAATGTTCCATCTGTTGCATTTAAGTGAGACTGGACTAGGGGACTGTAGAAAGTGAGACTCAGCCCTATCTTATTTATTGCTATATAATGAGCATTTTGCACAATTTCATTGTTCATATCTCTCTGTAGAACTGGATCAAAATGACTTTTGTTCTTCTAGGCCAATTCCTCACATACATTACCCAGGGTTTGCCATTAGCTGTGGCCCTGACCATCTTCTCTCTAGGGCTCAGTTTCCTAGTGTCTTACAAAAAGTAATGAGTTCTGGACCCCAGGATAAAGTTCTTCAACTGTGAAGTTAATCATACTCTTAAGCATTTGACTCAGGTCTCAGGCTGGAAACAGTCCCTGTCACCTATGAATTTTGTCATCTGTTGGATACTTAGCTTCTGACAGAACTTGATTCATGAAACATATTGTCAGGCACTAGGCATACGGGAGCTTAGGTGATATTTGTTGATAGTTCCCCATGTCCATTCCAGTTATCTTGGAGAATATAATTTATATTCTATTGGTCATTAGGGTAGGGCTTCACTACAAAATAATAAATAAGTAAAAAAAAAATTACCATGCTCAAAAGAACATAGTTGAAATTGCCTTTTCTACACAGTTTTACTCATTCTTAAATGTTCAACCCTATTTAGGGTTGGGGTGCTAGGATCAAATCCAGGAGACTCATTCATGCTAGATGCAAGTATTCTACCATTGACCTATACCCCTAGTGATGTCTTATGTCTATTAAAGTGTGTGTTATGATAACATACACAAGTGTGTATAGCTGTACATGTACATACATGCATAAATGTTTCAAGTGAAGTATGTTCTGTTTATAGAGCATAGTTGAGAAGTGCTGAGTAGTAACACAGGACTCTATAGAGCCAGTCATAATGGTACATAACTATGATCTCAACCCTGGGGAGGATGAGGCATAAGGATCATGAGTTCAAGGCCACCATGAGCCCATTCTCCAAACCCTACAAATATACCATTTATGACATAGTATCTGTCACCCAGGAACTTATCAGCAAAGTAAACATTTAAACATTGGAACCACAATCATAAAATACAATCTTTCAAAATTTCTTGCGAAGACCCAAAAAAGAGATGAGATTTGAGTTGTCTCTTAAAGAATGGAACATGTTTTTAAAAGACTGAGCAAGGTAAGGATGGAAGTCTGAGAAAGGTGAAGGCATTTGAAGAGGCGTTCCTCCAACAAGCTTTTGCTGAGGTTTGCACCAGGCTGTACAGGACTGCAAAAATGAATGTGGAATGTGATGCCTTTGGGGAGCACAGAGTCTGACCAGAGATGATGAGTCCTAGACACAAACCAAGACAGCAGCTACAACAGAAGAGCCTAGGAAGCTGAAGAGCACAAAGGAGAGATGTAGTACCTTGCATGGTATTGGGGGATGGGGGAGGAAAGACATCACCAGACAAGGGACACACACATAGAGCTTTGCAACGGAGCAGGTCAGTCCTGAGGACTAGAGAGAATAACAGCATTCCTAGCACAGAGAATGAGCTAGAAAAAATGAATATTCTAGATTAAGGTTAAAATGTAGCTTCTCTGGACCAGCTCTAAATTAACCTTTCATGTCTAGTTTTTATGCTTCATCTTCATGATGAGTTTAATGTTGACCATCTGTTCCCCTGTCTTCAACCATAATGTAAAACCATATCAGTAGGCACTCTGGCCATTTTGTTCCATGAGTGGGAATAGTTGATACTCATTGATCACTTGGTTATGGCCAGGGGAGTGTCTGACCAACAGTCCTGTGTCTTCTGACTCCAAAGGAGCCTGTGCTGAGGCAAAGTAGATACGGTACAGAAGAGGGAGCCTGTAGACAGTGGTGGCCAGAGCCTGTGTTCACTATGGGTCAGAAGGCAAGAAAAGGGGGCCAGCTAATACAGCAAATGGAGAATACTTCAATGAAAAGACATCATTTTTGCTCATGTGAGGACTTTCTGGCACATTCAGAGAGACAAACCTCCTTGCTGTTCTTCTTGTTCAGTCCTGCAACCTCTCTACTTATGAAGTAGTTTGAATTCTAGTATCCCATCCAAATATGTGCATGTTATGGATGTCAAGCAGTCTTCTGGAGACATTTACAGAAAATGGGGATCAGAAGGGGAAGTGACGAGGACAGGATGTACCTTGAAAGAATCACCCCTAGTGACCTGCCTCCTACGACCACCTCCTACAAGCCCATTCAGCCAGAATTCCTCAACTGATGAACCTGATGATGAAGTTAACTCCTTAACAATCCACCCACCTGTCAATAAAGCCACCATCTTAGGAGCAAGCCTTCAACATAGGAGCCTCTTGGGGAATATATTGATCTTGTGGCTATGGCCAAATAGCTCACAAGAAGCCATTAAAAGAAGATGGGTTTGTTTGGGCTTACAATGTGGAGAAGGTATTGGTGTCAGGGGAGTGAGTGGCTAGTCATATTATATTTCAGTCAGGAAGAGAAAAACCAGAGAAGAAATAGGGCTGGACTATAAAACATCAAGACCCAAGCCCAGTGGGCCTCTTCCCTCAATGAAGCTCTATCCCCTACAAGTTCCAGAGCTTTCCAAATGGTACCACCAGCTGGGAGCCAACTGTTCAAACATATGCACCTCTGGGGGATATTTTATACTCAAATAACTACAGTGAGACACTATTATACTAAAAAAGATACAATCTACAAAACGTTGTCATTCCCTTAAATATTAAGAGAGAAGCTCTCACATAAAATGTTACCACAAGAATGTAAAGTATATTTTTTAAAAATTTAAGTTACTCCCTGCATAGGCAAGCATCAGGCATAGCTGGTTCTGTTCCCCCACCACTTCTGTCCCTACTTCTCTCTGTCCTAGTAGCCATCACTGGTATCAAAAGGTATATGAACACCAGAGACCTAAAGTATATAATTTAAGGGGTAATCCAAAACACAGATGGGCTATGGAAACAAAGGGACAGAGAAACAGCTACTGGCTGTGACTTGGACATCCCATTGGTGAACATTCTCTTTTCCAGGTATGTAGACCCATGACCAAGAGTAAACAGTCCAAAGAACATAACTTAATTTAGGATAATGACCATGTTGAGCTCATAGGTATCTTGACGGGAGCTTCTATGTTATTACAGCATTTCAGTTTCCAAGAAAAACTTTATGCAGCCAGAACAGCCACAGCTGGCCACTCATTGCTGATTTTCACATTCATTTATGTGAACATCCTTCTCCATGGAAAACTTTCTTAGCAGTCAGGGTCTATGGCTAGGAGTGCTGTTTGGAAAGCCTAAACCACACTCTAGTCTCCACAGAGTCAGACCATTTGTCCTCAGAGGTAGGCTCATGCAGTAGGTTCTTCTAGCTTGGAGTATTATTGTTCTAGCACCTCCTGCAAGTGGGATGTCCAGGAAGGGTCATGGTGGGTGGGTATTTTGAGATCTCCCTGGTTCTTCTGGGATAGAGCAATGGTAAGTTCTCCTGTATCTTGAGGCTTTATCTCTGCTTCCAAGCCTAGCCATGGAGGCTCCACAGCCAACAAGGCAGTCTGGTCTTCCAGAGCATGTCCATGTGCCCAAGCATCTATCTGGCATACCCTCCAGGTATGCCCTGGTCCAGACACTGACGATCTAGAAACAAAGAGAAAGTCATGCTCTAGATACATGTGGACAGATATGTGCCCGGAGAGGACATGACATCATGGAACCCTGTCCACCTCAGCAATTATATGTTATTAGGTCCTTTGCCAGAGAGAAGTCAGATCTTAATCTTACACTCAAGCTAGTTTTCAAGGGTGTGGCAGACCCAAGCAAGGGGCAGCGCAGACAAAGTGTACAACATTCCATTAGCCCTGATACAGTAAGTATTTTATATGCAGGACAGCAGCCTACAGCATCTTGGTTAACATGCCTCAGAAAGAATGAGATAGGGGGTTGGGGTGGGGAAGAGGTGGAAAGGTATAGTCACCTTCTAGAGTGCTTCTTCCAGGTAAAGATGTTGGGTGGGTACAAGCCAACTGACCTACACAGAGAGTTCAAAAGCTGAAGTAAGAGGTTCTGTTCTCGAGTCTTGTCCTATATGGATGAAGGCCAAGAGAAAAGAACATAGACCCGGAGTCAGGGGGGTTATGCCTGAGTCCTGACCTTGTGTACTGCTAACTGGTTTACATTAAAACGTACATGCTAGCAGGCTGGAGAGATGGCTCAATGGTTAAGAGCACCAACTGCTCTTCCAGAGGTCCTGAGTTCAATTCCCAGCACCAACATGGTGGCTTACAGCCATCTGTAATGAGATCCAATGCCCTCTTCTGGTGTGTCTGAAGACAACTAGAATGTTCTCATATGAATAAAATAAATAAATCTTTCTCAAAAAATGTACATGCTATAAAGACTATGTTTGGGGATGGTGTGATCTTTGTTACCCTGAACCTTGTTGCTACTGGGCTACAAACACCCCTAGATACAGAGAGTTGAGGGGAGGGGAGGCATGGGTCCCCAGGACTGGGGCTAAACTCCAATAGAACATTTTCCCAGGAGAAGAAAAATAGCCTTCCTTCTAGGACTGTATGCCCAGGAGCCAAACTAATGAGGCTTAGGGCAGTAGACACCTATCTCCGATTCCGTTCCTCCTTCAGCCAGCCACTCAGCTGTGGTCCTCATCCACTGGCACCCACTGAGCTCAACAATGCTGTCCTTCTTCATTCACGATCAGCCTTGTCCCAGACAGGGTGTACAAGGGCTGATAGAAGACATCTGCGAAGAATGGCAGGGCTCTGGCATTTGTCCACAGAAGTGCTGGGGTGCTGGGGTTGCAGGCAGGCAGACTCCTGTGTCCAGCTCTTATGCAGGTTCCAGGGATTCAAACTTAAGTCACCATGCTTGTGTGACAAGCACTTTACTCACTGAGACATGTCCTCAACTCTCTTTCTTAATTGTAACTCAGGCCCCAAGATAGATTCATTTACTCAGAACACCTGCACGAACAGTCCTCTATGCAAAAAGAGAAAGGAAATAAAGCTAAGATGAAAGGAAATTAGAATATACATTAAGAACATTGGCATGAGAAGAAATCCTTCCTGAAAATGTTTAGCATTTTTTTCCTTAAAAAGAAAGCCAGACCATAAAGCAAAACACACTTGTTAACAAACAAAACGCTCACATATCCAACATGTCAGCTTTTTCCAAGACAAGCTAACATTTTGCTCTGTCGGCTTTTCCTAATGCAAACATTTTATTTTTCCCAAGTCCTCGCTGTGGGAAACATTTACATATCCATCTCTCTGTGGCCCCAGGGTTTCCCTGGGCAGTGAAGTATGTGCTTGGTGGTTTCCGAGGCGCGGGCTGCTTCATTTTGCCTACCCCAGCAGATCTTTACAAATGACATTTTCCAGACATCCCGCCTCCAAAACACACTTGTGAGTTAGATGATGTAGAATCTTCTCAACCTTGACAACTGTCATCCCCGATTCCCTTCCGCAGCTAGCCACAGCTGTGCACCCGGTGGCGGGACAAATGAAAAATGGCTGGACCTTTATTGTGTTTGTTAGGTACCAACAGCCTAATCCCTACAGACCTACAGGTCTATGGATGTCTGCTCATTTGTTTTCATTAAACTGGTCTCTAGGCTGTTGCTGTGTTTGGAATAATATTGAACTGTGTGGGAAGAAGGGACTTGGCTTTGGGTCAGGCCTCAGTCTGGGGTCAGGCCTCCCACGGTGGCTGCTGCATTCTGGCCCCAGAAGCCAGATCTGCAACATAGAATTCTGCTCTTGGTTCTCCTAGAGCTGAGTACTGCTTGCTTCTGCTCTGGGGTCACTTATTGGCTTGATCCCATCCTTTCAGGCCTATGGCCCTTCCACCCCAACCCTACATGGGCTCCAGGCAAGTTTTAGTCCTTTCCTAAGTGTTTGAACTGATCAGGCAAACTGGAAGAGAGGTGTCACAGAACCATGTAGCTCAAAACCAATATATACCTGGAAGTAAGTACTGGTGTGGAAGTATTTACTGGTAGTAAAGGTAACGTTAGAACTGAGGACAGGACTGGAAAGAGAAAGTATGACTTTCCTAATTTTAATTTATGTGTATTTCATTTATTACTTTCTCAGTTGCTAAGTATGTGTTTTCCCTCTGTGCTACATGGTCAGCCCCAGAATCCACAGTGTCAACTTGTGGTGGTTGAATTGAATTGATATGACAGCTCTTACCATGGTTGTCAAATGACCCTTGGTCTCTCCAGAGCTCTAATTGATTGCTAGCAGCATCTTAGTTGGGCCATTAAGAAGTTATCTGTGAAATGGCCCCAGTGGCACCTTGGCTAGGGTATTGTGATTCTGCAATGTTACGGTAACTTGAGCTGCCTCCTGTGAATGACTGGTGCTTGCGATGGGGAAAATGGTAGCCTTTCTGGTTCCTATTTGATGGACCGATGATGCACAGGTCAGGATGCATTCTAGCAACATGATATCCGGGTTGTAAGATTTCCTCCTCTTCCTTTAGCAGTTTCCTAAATAGAATGAACCTGAAGGCATCCAGAAACTCCTGTCCCAGTATGCTTTGTGTTGGTTCCTTTCACCAGCCTGTCAGCTGAGGACAATATTACAGACATGATTAACCATAACCTACATGGAATATTGCCTGCTGATTTCCTAGGGTCCGTAGGATTCTTGTTAATGCCGTACAAAAAAAAGGTTACAGAGGGTTGCAAGGTAGTTCAGTGGATAAAAGTGTTTGCTGTGTTAGCCTGGTGGCCTTAGTTCTACCCCTAGAAACCATAGAAAGGTGGAAGGTAAGAAGCAGTTCCAAAGTGTTGTCTTCTAACTACCACACATGCACTGTGGCATATGTGTGCCCTTACAAATACATCATGCACACACACTAATAAATACAAATATGGTGGATGTATGGGTGTGTGTGTGTGCCTCTAGTCATGATGGGAGTTGATCTTTTTGCTGCTTAGGGAGTCATATTTTCACTTCTCTGGCTTGTTAATGTATAGAGGGTGTGGTTCATTTGATGAGATTTAACTTCAGCACATTCAGTGTGGGTTCCCTTAATTTGATTGTTGGGTCATGTGCTCCTTCCAGACCCATAGAGATCTAGCACAGTGGTTGTGCACACACTCACTTCTTACTCTTGTCTTGCAGGCTCTGTGGTTACCCTCCTTTTTATGATGAAAATGACTCCAAGCTGTTTGAACAGATCCTCAAGGCAGAATATGAGTTTGATTCCCCCTACTGGGATGATATCTCCGACTCTGGTGGGTATCCTATGGCCTTTATATCCTGACAACTTAACGTAGAGATTCAAGGACCCTGGGACTCAGAATGGCCCTGAGGCTTCTGTCTTCTTCTCCTGGGGTTACTGTAACAAAATACCACAGGCTGTGTAGCTTAAATACCAAACATTTATTTTGCACAATTCTGAAGGCTAGAAGTACTGGATCAAATCCACTGCATGTCTGATGAGGGTCTGCTTTCTAATTAATTCATAGGCAGCTGTCTTCTTGGTATCTTTGCATATGAAGGGGGAGGCAAGGGCTTCTGAGTCTCTTTCATAAGAACACTCCTGTCTTTCATGAGAGCCCTGCATATAGGACCCTAAGAACTTCCCAAAGGTCTACTTCAGATGCCTTCATCATGGGAATAAGGATCTCAACAAAAGAATCGTGGTCTCCACAGGCATTCAGTCTATGGCCGCTCCTGAGGATGCTCTGTGAGCTAGCTACATCTTTAGGCTTGACTTGGAGGATATTCTTGCTACATAAAGCAAGGGATGTGGACTTGCTCATCTAATCTTCCTCTTCCTGATATGGGTACTCAGGGGTGAAATGTTATTAGCTGGCAGTGGATGGGTACCACGTAGGAGCTGAGTGTTAGAAGTCTGAACATGGGCTCACATACCCAGTCCTCAGAATGACCCAAGAGATGGGTATTTACATTATTCATATGTGACTGATGATGGAAACTCAGGCTCTGGGGGTAAATAAAATAACCTGCCTTAGTTTATAGAGTCAATATCTAGCAGAGCTGAGACCATAAACCCTAGTTTTCTTGGAGTCTACATTTTTATGACAAGACTATATTTCTGAAGTCACATATCCTTGGTAAAACATCCTTGCATAGAGCAGTCATGGTTTGCATGATGGGGCTTTCATGACTGAGGCCATAATTTTATTGTCTAGAGCCCACGTTTAGGGCCACAGTGCACCACACTGAAATACTTCCAGAGAGGATCATCAACCTTTCCAGGGGATAAAGACCAAAGGCAAGCCTAGGTGAACTTGCAAGAACCATAGAAGGAAGAAGGGAGGTGAATGGCCCTATTTGTTAATCTGTTACCCAGATCATTTTTATTATTTGTGTAATTTGCTTCTAATTGGAATCCCCTTGCCTGCTTCCTCAACCTTCCAAATCCTGGATCCAGGCTACCATTCTACAGGTTCCTCAAACAAACCTTGAAAGAAATACTGGACTTCTGAGCTTAGAAGCCAGAGGCTTCCTCCAAAAGCTGAGACCTATGTGTAGCAAGCTGCCATTATAGGACACAGGGTTCAAGCTGGCATATAGTTTCAGCTTTTGGTTCTATGTCCCTGTCCCTCCCATTCTCACTGGCCTTCTCTGAGCTTTGCCCTTTCCATGGTGACCAAGCCCCAGGATACATCTAGCTGTTGCTTTCTAGCTTCTAACTCTCTGAGGTGACAGCTCAAGTATAATGCAGATGCCCCTCTGGGTATACCACCCCAACATATAGCAGGTTCTGCCCCCTGCCGCCCCTCCACCATGACCTCTATGTTTGTTTTACTGGGCACTATATTGTACATGGTAAATATATTCAAAGGTCTCTGTGTTAAGAGTTTAGTCCTTAGCATGGCATTATTTCAAGGGGATGAAATCTTCATAAGATTGGATCTAATGGGAGATTTCCAGGTCATGGAGGTACCCTTGAAAAGACTATGACATACTGATCTCTTTCTCATTTCCTGACTATCACAAGGTGGGCTTCTTGCTCTGCCATGGATTCTCACTGCTTGCCAGAGGCCCCACCACAACAGCACTACCTGAAATCTCCAAAACTGGGAGCCACAAGAGACCTGTCCTCTTCCGTTCATCTTAGGTGTTTTGTTATAGGAGCAGAAACCTGATGAGCCCAGAGATTATCTTTTTCTACTCTAGTATTTGCTCACGGGTCTGTAACAGTAGACATTTGCTCTGTCTGGACCTATGACTCTCTTCGTATGCATTAACTCCCCTGTCTCTTACATAAGTCAGTAAATTAGCATTGCTACTCTCAATTGAAAGTGAGAAAGCTGAGACTTAGCAAGTCAAGCAGAAACCCAACGTCACACTAGCTGTCAGTGAATTTGGGTTCCAACCTCATGACATAGGCACACACAGATAATGTGTGGGATTCTATAGAGCATCAAGTCCCATTAGCGTTAAAGAAACACTAACTAGAAAAAGAAATAACCTGAAAGAGAAATTATAGATAACTACTGCCAAGGAAAAGAGTTCATCCAATTCCAATGTCTCACTGGGAGTTTTCTTCTGGCAAAAGTGATTCTCGGAACCACCTATAAGATAAAACGCTAACTGCCATTTTATATCCTTCTGAGTTATCCAAGACTGCATCCCAAGGGCATCAAAAGGTGCAAACACTGGCTTGGGAGATGAGGAAATGTGCCAGGGTGATATGGCGTGAACACCTGGGTGTTTTCATGAATAAGAGTCCATAGAAAAGTCTGCTGTGAGGGTGGGAGGCATGGCTCTTACAAAAGCCTTGTTTCTTACCACGGGTGTCGAGCTGCCTGCTCACAGGTGTATCTTTTATTTGGGTCTTTCTCCATCAGATTCCGAATGAAGTCTTTTGCTGTTCAAAAAGAAAGCAGAAGGAACAGAATCACCTTGAGGTTTGAAATAGGATGATTGGACACACTTGTGTTTTAAGCATGTATACCATTAAGAATATGAGACAGACTTTTTACCATCCCTATTGTACCCTGAACACAAAAATCACCAGTACTCAGGAAAAGCAGAGCCATGGCTGGCACTCCAACTCGGACCCAGTGAATGGAGAGGTGGCAGAGCCAGGCTGGGACCCTGACTTCTGGCTCTAGGATCTTTTCTGTTAGCTACTAAGGATGCCTTTGGTTTAGAGAATAAAGGAAATGATCTTCATAATTGCATGCCTCTTCCATTCACCACTGCCTTATAGAGAGATGCTTTTGGGACATCCCCTAAATGTGTTATAGACATAACTGTCCAGTAAGCTCACTAAGGAGCTGCAAAGCCACCGGGTCTCTTGTGGCTCCCAGTTTTGGAGATTTCAGGTAGTGCTGTTGTGGTGGGGCCTCTGGCAAGCAGTGAGAATCCATGGCAGAGCAAGAAGCCCACCTTGTGATAGTCAGGAAATGAGAAAGAGATCAGTATGTCATAGTCTTTTCAAGGGTACCTCCATGACCTGGAAATCTCCCATTAGATCCAATCTTATGAAGATTTCATCCCCTTGAAATAATGCCATGCTAAGGACTAAACTCTTAACACAGAGACCTTTGAATATATTTACATAGAGGCCATGGTGGGGGGGGGGGAGCAGGAGGCAGACAGAGAGGGCTCAGTGGTAGATCCCTTCCCTAATACTAGGCTTTCCCTAGTACAAGGCTTTGGCTTTACTCCCCCATCATACATGTACACGAGCGCGCGCGCGCGCACACGCACACACACACACACACACAACCTTAATTCAGGAGAAAGTTCTAATGAGCACTATGCAGAACTATCCTGTATTTTGCCTGTCCTCTTCCACAGCACTTCCTCCAGGCCATTAGCCCTCTGCAGGGAACCTGCTCAGAAGCACTGTGGTAACCCAGTCCACAGCATTTTAATTCACCACTCCTGCCCTGCTTTTGTTGAGTCTCTTTTGTGTTTCAGGAACTCTGGGGATGGCTTTAAAGTATTCACTCTATTTTCTCTACAATAACCCTGGGAGGTGGGTTTTCTGTTCACTTCAGAGATAAGGAAATAGTAACTGAGTAAAGACACCACAGCCAGCTAACGGCAACACCAGGGCTCTAGCCGGAAAGGTCAGACTCCACAGTGAATGCTCTTCATTCTATAAGAGATGAGCAGTGGCAGAGGGTAGAGAATCAAGGGAAATGTTTTCCGGAAAAGTGAATAATTCTGATCAGATGTCATCGAGATGCTTCTTAGTAACCTTGGATACTGGGTCCATGTATATGATGACACTTAGTAACCTTGGATAGTAGGTCCATACATATGATGACACTTGGTAACCTCAGATAGTGGGTCCATGTATATGATGACACTTAGTAACCT
>NW_021604604.1:11832366-11880508 GCF_004785775.1 Grammomys surdaster | reverse complement strand
ATCTGATAATACTTAGTAACCTCAGACACCAGGTCCATGTATATGATAACACTTAGTGGGTCCATGTATATGATGAAAACACAGTAATTTTTCTTTATGTCACACACAGTAGGCCTTTAAAGGTATCAGACTTTTGGGACTATCTTACAGAGAGGGAAGGGAACTGCCTGGCTTCCTCATGTTCCTCCAATAATCTACCCCAACTCTGTAGAAAATATAGAAGGCAGCTTAAAGTCTGCTCTCTCTGTTTAAAAAAATTTATAAATCTTTTAAAGATGTGTTGTTTTTAATTATATGTATGTGTGTGGATCTGCATACAGATATATGCATATGAGTGGAGGTGCTCATGGCAGCCAGAAGAGGGCATCAGATCCCTGTGGAGCTGGGTTTACAGGCAGTTAAGGTTCTACCTGATTTGGGTGCTGGGAACTGAACGCAGGTCCTCTGCAGGAGCAGTGTGTGCTCTTAACTACTGAACCGTCTCTCCAGCTCTTTAACAAAAGTTTCGTTAGCATATATTAATTATGTGTAATAATAGGCTTTGTTATGGCATTTCATATGTGTGCATAATGTACTCAGATCACATTCATTCCTACTACCTGCCCTTGTCCCCTCCCTACCTCTCTCTAGTCTCCTTCTTCACACTAGTTCTCCTTCTATAGCCTTGTCATATCCACAGGCATGTTCATGCTTGTGTGTGTGTGTGTGTGTGTGTGTGTGTGTGTGTGTGTGTGTGTGAGAGAGAGAGAGAGAGAGAGAGAGAGAGAGAGAGAGAGAGAGAGAACAAGTTTAGTTAGGGTTGCTTTCATAAGTGTGGGTGAGGAGTTATTTACATGGGCACCTTAGCAGTGGATAAACCATTAAAGAAAATGTTCCCCCTCTCAGCAACCATTTACTGCCTATAAATCCTCAGAGAGGGATAAAGCCTCCTGAGTTCCTTCCCTCTCCATGATGGGGAAAACTAGTCTCTTTTTTGGAGAACCCAAGTCAACATCTCTTTCTTGGGACTTCAGGAGAGTAAAATTGTCCCTACTAGATCTGGTGTCAAGCTATGCTTTTGACTGGAAGAGGGTTGCTGCCCAGCCCATGGGTTGGGGTGGAGTGCCAAGCAAAATGAATAACCTAGGTCCGGGCTATTTCTAAACACTGAATGTCCAGGAATGAACCACAACACCTGGTGTTCCTTGATATTGTAGAGTAAGAGGAGACAGACAGGGAATGAAGAGAGAACCGAGGGTGAGGATTAGTGGGGATCTGGCCTGGCATCATCTCTTACTACTTGGGCTGAACCCTACAGGCATCCTCCATAGAATCCAGACCATACATGAAAATGCATATCCTGAAGGGATTTTCAAGGGACTAATTAAGACAGTACATGTGACAGACAAGACCACCTGGCACCTAATGTATCTGTGACCTAGATGAACCCTTGTTATTTTACTGGTATCCTAAAAAATTTAACTTTGCCCTTTTGGCAATGGGGTCTTGATGAAGTTTAGACAGGGTAAAGAAGTATTTATTTATGTATTTGTTGCTGCTGCTGCTGCTAATGCTATTTATATTTTCTGCTACTAAAAAGTGAACCTAGGGTTTCAAATTTGCTAGTCAAGCAACCTACCTCCAAACTATATCCCTGTTTTCATTTAAAAAAAAATTGACACATTATCTTTTCTGAGTTACCCAGGCTGGTCTTGAAATTGTAACCCACTTACATGAATCCAAGCCTGCTTCACCAGGTAGAATAGATCTACATTCATAAAGCCCTGTCTGGTGACAAAATAGCAGGTTTGGGAAGGGAAGCTTGGATGTGGGGCGGGAAGGTGCAGAGCAGAGAGGAGGAGGGCCATGAGAGACGCTCAGGGTGGGAAGTAAGAGAGCATGGCTTACATGAGATAGATCGGATCAGGGCAGGGTGAGCCAGACATGATGGGATTTGGAGAGCCAGGGTCAAAGAGAAGTCAAGCTAGGGCCAAAGATTTGGAGTCATCCTTAGATGCTCAGGAGCTGTGCCACCCAGGGTCTCCTAATCAGAAGGCTCTTGACAAGTTCTTCCATTTTTACTGTATATTAACATTCTCAGGGAGCCAGACACCAGGAAATAATAACCCATGCATTTGATGCAGGCATCACCCAAGTTCCATTTTTGCCTGCATCTGTGTGGTGCTTGTCTCCACAAGGTAAAATTGCCCAGGCAGGCAAAGGAAAATGAGGGTCCAGCTGGGAGCCAGTGGGAGGTAGAGGGCCACCTGCAGTGGCGCCTTGCCAGCTTTGTGCTCTCAAAGCTGTACTCCTGACACACTCATTACCCGGGAGCTTCATGTCATTCCAGGCTTGTTGGGCCCTCTTCCCCAAGCCACCTGGGGTGAGGAGAGCCCCTGGGAAGCACTTATGCTTTCCTAAACCTCAGAACAGGCCACTCCAGACAGAATCAGGCTCTTGCTAAAGCCGCCCTTGAGGAAGCTGGTCAATACCATTTACCAGATATTTCTAAGCCCACTCCTGTTTGGGGTTTCACCCGTTTTTCCTGCTGGTACCTTATAAGAAACATGCAAGCTGTTCACTGATGGCCAGTGTGTGGGAACTGGCAAGTGGTAGGATAGGAATCCATGCGTGTTTCATAGGAGCACGTGTGGGGCTCATTTCCAGGTCAGATTGCCCTGAATGTTTATCTCTGGCTTAATTGACAAGCAAATTAAGGCAATCAGCATGAGGGATATTTATTTTAAGGAATTAAGACAATTGTTTGTATAATTGTGAGGTATAGGAAATCCAAACTGTGCAGAGACCCAGGGCACAGTGGATGTAGCAACTACAATCTTAAGACAGACTCTCTTGCTTTTTGCCCCCCAACTGACTCCTTCAACTGATGGATAAGGCCCACCCATGTGATGTAATTAATTCAAAGTCTACTAATATTATCTAAGAAATACTTCCACGAGAACAGAGAAACTAGCATATGTTCAAATATTGGGGTACCAATATTCCAGCCAACTTGACATGTAAAGTTAACCATCATCCTCCTGAATATTGGCTGAGACTCCATCTCTCTGTAAGATCCCAGACATGTTAACTCTGCTTGGCCATGGGAACTGGGAAGTAATCCAAGAAACAATGGTTGGGAGGTACACCAGATATCACCAAACCCAGCTTGACCAAGTGGCAAAACCAGAGAGAGGAAACATGTCTGAAACACACACACAGCCACACACAGGCATATACCCACCCCAGCATGAGAACTTGGGCTCAGTCCCTCAGCACTACACAGCTCTATCAAGGCTTTACCTGCCTATAATCCCAGTGCTAGGAAAGTGAAGACAGATACAGAGCTCACTGACAGCCAGTCTAGTTGAGTTGGTAAGACCTGGGTCCAATGAGAGATGTTATTTCAAAAAATAAGGTAGAAAGTAGACAGACTTGTTGGCTTCTGGCTTCCATATACATGTGCACATGCTCATGCACACAAAGTGACTGTTTTATTTCCAGAGGAGTTAGTTTGCCTAAGACCCATGAGTGGTGTGAACAAATAGGATTTGACTGCTTATAAATAGTAGGCTCTGATTTAAAGCTGGATTTGGAAAATGTTGTTGGCCTTGAAAAATTATAAAATAATTGTGGAAATATAAAATGATCATGGAAAAGCACTAGATTCCAAAATCGAGGAGAGTCAAAAGCAAAATATCAAGAACAGATAAGAAATGAAGGAGCGTTCTAACTTAAAAATGAGAAATGTCAGAGCATTCATTAAACCCTGTGGTTTTTGTTAGGACTTACTGTTACAAAGAGGTACTTTCTTCTTGCCCAATAGAGAAAAAAAGGAGCCCCAACAAACTCCTAATGATTGACCCGAAGAATCCTACAACACTTTTCCCTTGTATACTCATGGCTGTCCAGATAGTCAATTAAATGGCACACCTGGACTTCAGCCACTTTGAAGACTACCTTACAGGACCACTGAGCAACCTGCTGTCAACCTGATTCTGACCCATACACAGCCCAGCTGAAGACTGTGGGAAATGAGCAAAAAACAGCCCTAAAATAACTCAGAGTTAGCATTGTCCTTACATCTTGACCTATGATAACCCACCCAGGAGGCATGAGAAGCAGTGTGCAGGCAACAGGCTCAGGGGTCAGGGTGTTGGGGACCAGGCTACTGATGGCAGTCAAGACTTTGAGTCGCCCCTGATCCCCACTTCTCCAAGCTGTTCGAGTTTGGAGCCACTCTGGCCTGCAGAAGTACTTGTCATACCTCCTATCATTTGGGCCCAGTTGTTTTCAAGAAAGAGATGGCCACTGATTTGTTGGAATTAACATCACTTTCTGAGACCAGAACTGTTAAAGATGGTACAGAAGGATGCTGACAGAAATACCTCAGCTCATAAAGGGGTTGATGTTCAAGCATGAGGCCCTGCCAAGCAGGACAATATATGCCTGAAATGTCACTGCTGCAGAGACAGGGAGATCTCTGGGGCTTGGTAGCCAGCTAGTGTAGCCTAATTGATGAGCCCAAGAACCAAGAAAGAGATCTTGTCTTTTCAAAAAAACAAAGACAAAAAAGCTCCTAAGAAATTCTACTCAAGATTAACCTCTGGCCTCCACATATATGCACACACACACACACACACGCAGGCACACACGCGCACGCGCGCACACACACACACACACACATGTATCCACATATTGATCCTAGGTGGCACAGGAGGAAGCATTCCTATGAGCTCTGAACAAATGAAAGCTTTATTAAGAAGCCTCAAGGACCCAGAACCTACTGCTTGTTTTTTTTTTTTTTTCATTTGCTCACTCACAGATGTGGTTTCTGTTTGGCTGATGTGTGCCTGGGGAAGGGAGGCAACTGGGAGATGCTCAAAGTGGAAACTTGGTTCATTTCAGTTCATCTCTGAGCATCCTTTGAGCCCTTCTGAGAAGAGAGAGGGATACATGTGAGGATGTAGGAGGAGGCTGCTTTGAGCTGGGATATTAGCCTGGCACAGATATAGTCTAGTTTCTGGACTACAGATAGTTCTATAGAGAAAGAAAGGCTGGACAGAATGAGACTTGGTCCCAGCAAGCCCAGATCTTGTTCCTTTCATGTCTTGTGACCATTGATGATGGCACTTTGAAGTGGTGGGCCTGTTTTTTAAGTCCAAGGCTGTCCAGGGCAGTCCAGGCCTGGGGCAGGGGTATAAAAAGTTTTCTCCTATAGCAGGTACTATCTGGTGGGTAAGAGAGGTCCAGGATTCTGAAGCCCACCTTGCCAACTTTCTCAAGAAAGAAATAACTTCTTTCATAGAGCTCAAAGACCAACCTAGAATTGAATAGCTTAGGAAGAAAAACAGAAAGGTCAAATTAGGCTTAGAGTCAAAGGAAGTTTTCTGTGACCTGGAGGGAAAATCAACTCATGGGTATAGAAGACAGTATTGGTGTGAGAGAAGGGTCCTGTGGAGAATGATGGTCTGTTGTGTGTGATGTTAGGGAATTTCTGTCAGCTCTGAAGGAAAGTATAAGCAGAGTAAGATGCAAGATGAAGAAGGGTGGGAGGGAGTTGAAGAGAAAGTTGTAAATAACCAAGAGCTCCAATGAAGAGTGCCTATGACCATGAATATAGATTGGGCGTGGGCCTGGAAGCCATAGGAACTTTCTGGAACATGGGTCAAGCTGAGCTAAAGTTACTGGAGGTGGCAGTGTGTAGGAGCCTTGTCTACAAGGACACTGGAAGCCAGGGCCAGCTAAGGAGCAAATGTCAGAGCTGAGAGAAGAAGCCCTAAAAGGCTAATGCTGGTAAGGAAGGAAGAGTGAACCCAAGGGACATGAACTCAGGTTCCCAAGCTGTCATGGAGTCTAATGTTGCAGGGCCTAGGCTCAAAGAGGAAAACCACGAGACAGGTAGAGAGGGGACCAATAGGAAGTTGGTGAATCCTGGGAAGAGAGTAGAAGGCAGAAGATACTGTAGGACTTGGGCTTTTGCCATGCATGGGTTTAAGGACAATTCATCTGAGAGACTAAACAGTCTAGAAGGGCAGCAGCCAGCCACCCTCCATCAGCCTCAACTTTCCCAGGGTGGGATGAAGCTTCCAGGGACAGCAGCCTGGGACTCTATGGCCAAGCCTAAGAAGCCTCTTTGAAAAAGTCTCTTTGCCTGTGTTTCAGGATCGCTGGTGACACAGCCCTCAGCAAAAACATTCACGAATCCGTCAGTGCCCAGATCCGGAAGAATTTTGCAAAGAGCAAATGGAGAGTAAGTCATTGGTGTGCCTACTTCATGCTTATCAAATTCTCCGGGAGTTTAAACCACTCTGGAGAAAGTGATTCTCCAATTTGCACATGTTGTGTTTCTAAGTGACCCATGATGGGGGTTGGGGGGTTGGATGGCAATCCCTAGGACCTTACTTGATTAGTTTTGCTAATTTAAATTTATTCTTCCAAACATTTTTAAAATTATTTTGTTGCATCATATGTGTGGGGTGTTTTGCCTGCATTCATGTCTATGCACAAATAGTTGTGAGCTACTATGCAGGTGCTGGAAATGGAACCCAGGTCCTCTGGCAGAGCAGCCAGTGATCCTAACCACTGAGCCAGCTCTCCAGCAACATAAATTTAAGTGATTTTTGATTTAAGACATGGATGGAACATCACAGTGTAGGAAAGGGTAAAGTATTTCCCATCCGTGTCTCAAAGAAAGCAACTGTGTGGGATCTTGTTTGCTCTCCCTTAAACAGCACGGTTCTCCTGTCTCCCTTACTTTGCTGGGACCTTAAATAATCACCTTTTATTAAAGGAAAAGGACACAGAAAACCAGGGTTGAGCTCATCAATGTTTCCTGGTTTTAAAAAAATGATGAATTTAAACCATCACAATTTCAAGATCATCTATTGATTGCCTAAACTCTGTATTCTAATCGGCATCAGTAATTAAAAGCTGGCTGTCTTGCTGTGAGTGCCAACAGAAACAAAATTAGTTCTGTTGAGCCAAGCACAATAGTACACGCCTTTAAAGCCAGCACTCAGGAGGGAGAGAAAGGCTCATCTCCGTGGGTTTGACCAGCCTGGCCTGCATAATAAATTCCAGGTCAGCTAGGACTGCACAATGAGACACTGGTTCAAAAAGAAAAATAAAATTCCCTTAACTTACTTTCTCATCAGAAGCAATGTCATTAATTAGGGCAATTGCATTAATTACGGAGCCAGCCCTAGTGTTACAGGGGTATAATTCCAGGTACTCAAGAGATTGAGGCGGGAGGATTACAAACTCAAGGCCAGCCTGGGCAGCTTAATAAAAGCCTCACATAATTCAAAAGTAAAAATAGAGTTGATAGAATATTTGCTTAACATATACACAGCTCTAAATTCAGTCCCTAGTACTGCCAAAAATGCAAAGAAAAGAAAGTACTATTGAACAGTAGTGGTGCACACCTTTAATCCCAGCACTTGGGAGGCAGAGGCAGGCACATCTCTGTGAGTTCAAGGGCAGCCTGGTCTACAGAGCAAGTTCCAGGACAGCCAGAGCTACACAAAGAAACTCTGTCTCAAAAAAAAACAAAAACAAACAAAAAATAAAAAACAAGTCACCAATTATAGAAAAATAGACTCTACCTTTCAATATTACATATTAAGATACAGTATTATATATGCTTTTGGTTCTAAAAGTCCCCTTTTGCAAATTATATAGAATATTGTTGTGAAATTGTTCTCAAAGTTTATGCCAGAAGCAAGTGAATTTTTAACCTCCAAAATGTATTTTGATGGGGAAGAGATTTAAATAAATGTGTGCATGTTTGAAAAGGACAACGGAACTTTTCTTTCTAAAGTGTCCTGAGAGTATCTGAGACACTTCGTAGTGCTTATGGTTTCTGGGTAAGCAAATTCGAGCAATCTTGGAATGTTTTCCAACTAGCTGAAATAATTTGTTGTCCTCCTCCCCTCCACCTTTTTGACCTCCTCCCTACATTTCAGCAAGCGTTTAATGCCACGGCCGTCGTGAGACACATGCGGAGGCTACAGCTCGGCAGCAGCCTGGACAGTTCAAATGCAAGTGTCTCAAGCAACCTCAGTTTGGCCAGCCAAAAAGATTGTGCGTATGTAGCAAAACCGCAATTCTTCAGCGGGCTTTTGAGATGAGTCCGGGTTGGGCAGGAGAGAGCTGAGCACCGACGGTTTGCCACACCATGTTCTAACACATCTAACCCATTTAATGTTCGTGACTACCTTAGAAGATCGTCAACATTTAATACCCACACTAGGTGATATCATTTCCATTTGTAGATAAGAAATCCACGGCACAAGTACCACACAACCAAAGATAAGGCCAGGGTACTTCACTGTCTCTCCTTCCTCTGATTTGCCTCTTTGTTCAGTCACCCTCTGGACTGCGTGGTATGGTCATGGTAGAATCCTCGTGGCCAGTTGCACTGATTTCCACAGTCTGGGTTTCATTATTGTTGATGTTGTGTTCATGAGGATGATGGGTATTTGAACTTATTAATATGCACCAAACTGGCTTTGCAATAAAAGCAACAGGGCTGCTCTTGCTTTGCCCTTCCTCTTTGTAAAGGATCAGACGTCCTTGAAGGCATACTTGCTCTTGCAATTCTCTCCACTCCCCATCTTTACATGTACAGTAATCTCCCACTAGACCACACTGGGGATCCCTCTCTACTTCAGAATCCTTGCCTTACATGTTCCCATCAGTCCCCGCTCCCAACCCAATCACTGGACATCATGCACCTCCCTATTTGGCTCAGTAAAAGGATTCCCTTCTTTGCTAAAGAGCCATCCCACGGCTGAGCATAATAGCACACACCAGTCAGTAATCCCAGCACTCTGAAGGTGACAGATTCCAAGTTCAAGGCCAGTCTGTAAAACCATCTTAAAATTAGAAGCTTAGGATGTCACTTGGTGGTAGAGCATTTACCTAGTGTGAAACAAAGTTAAGAAGGCCCAGGGTTTGATCCCCCCAGCATCCTCCTCATTCCCAAAAGGAGCTATCCTAATTTTTTTATCCATTCTTAACTCATACACAGTTCTTAAATTTTCTCAAGGCATCCCCCATGAGCTTCTCTGACACAATTGCACGCCTCTGGACCACTTACACTTGTTAACCCAGACCCTTCTCATCACCCTTGACAAAAGAGATACCACAGCTGACTATTCGTGTCTTTAAGGGTTCCTACAATGGCATCCACAGTGGCTCTTATTTTAATACTATATTTTATGGTTCTCTCAATGACCCAGAGTACAAAGTGGCTAGGGGTATACCTTCAAAAGCTGTACAATAGCTGGTGTACACTACAGTGGCTTTGTGAGTCGGTTTTATGTTAGTGTGACAAAACACCCAAGAGAGACATCTTACAAGAGAAAAGTGAACTGTTGGCTCACAGTTTCAGTTCTTACTGTCCAGAGTTGCCTCGTGGCAGCCAGGAAAGAGCAGGACAGAGATCTAGGCAGATGGTATTGTCCTTCAATGACCTGCTTCCCTAGCTAGGTCCCACATCCCAATAATCAATTCAATTTTGAATTCATCAGTGGATTCATCTCCTCTGATGGGTGTAGCGTCTATGACGTACTCACCACACTCCCTCACTGCAGGCACAAACTATCTAACTGAGCCTTGGGGACATTTTATGGAAATCATGAACATCCTCATGTCAGAGACCTGTGATATAAAATGTTTCCTGGAATATAAATTTGGATCTAAAAGGGTACAGACTTTTTTTTTTCATTATAAAAATGACTACTTCATGGAGCTGTGTAAGAAATGATCTGTTCTTCTCGGCTAGTAAAGTACTTTGGCGTCCGATGATGCACGGAACCACGTAAAACAGCCAGGCAGAGGGTGAGCCCCTAATCCCAGCACAGGGAGTGCAGTCAGGCAAATCCCTAGGCCTTGCTGGCCAGCCTAACCAACCCATTAAGCTGTCTCAAAAACAAACAGAAAAACAAGGCGTAGAGTGACTGAAGATATCTATCTGACATTGGTCTCTGGCCCCTACATACATGTACACATATGTGTTACCTGCACTCTCATAAGCATGACACATATATACACAAATTAAAAATATGAAAAAAATTTAAAAATGAACGATTTAATAATGATGCTATACAATTCACACCCATCTCAGTGCTTAGTAGAGAGATAGTGGTATGCTAGCCTAATGTATAGCAAAGAATAGACAGAAAGTACTCAATAAATGGGTCATGATGGATACACTACATCATCTTCAAATATAAATCAATTCTAATTATGAAGAAAAAAGAGGGCCCAAAAGTTGGACCAGAGAGCAAAACAATTTAACACATGGCAGCGATCTTCCTATAGGGTAATGAAAGTTCAGGATCTGGCTGTATATACAGTTCAGGGGTGGAGGGTAGAGTGTAGAGGGCCCGCCTAGCGATTATATACAAGTTTCATCCTATAGCCCAGCATTTGAGCCTCTTTCTGGGAAGGGGGGTATGAATTTAATTGTTGTCTGCTGTTCTTAGCAGGTCTGGCACCTTCCACGCTCTGTAGTTTCCTTTCTTCTTCGTCGGGGGTCGCAGGAGTCGGAGCTGAGAGGAGACCCAGGCCCACCACTGTGACAACAGGGCACACAGGAAGCAAGTGACCCGGCTCTGGAGGTGGAACCCAGGGGGCGGGGCCGGAGAAGGAGAAGCCCCTGGTCGGAGCAGCTCCAGCATCAGAAACCCCACCCATCCTGCATGGTGCGCCTGCATAGGACTGGAAGACAGAAGTTTTTTTATGGCCATATTTTATACTGCAACTCTGATGTGTTCATTTCTCACAAACTGTACTGACTGACTCAAGGGGAGCTGACGTCACAGGATCTGGTGCTGTATATACGAATCTTGCAAAGCTCTAACTGAATGGACCTTCTTGCTCCCCTCCCCCAACTCTACCACTCCGCTCTCTCAGTGTAGGCAGCCGTCTAGGGTGTATTTTTTTCATGAAAAAAAAAAAATCAAGGTTTCAACTGGATTATTTAAATATCGGTAAATGTTGTGCGTTAGGACTTTTTTCTTTTGAGATGTGTCTTTTTGATCTGTTAGTTATATGATCTCTTATCATTTACTCTTTAATAGTGGTTTTACGTTAACCTTTTAGAGATTTTTTTCCCTTCCCAGAAGGGTTAAAAGGTATTTTTTACAAATTCTAAGAGGATCAAGAATCTGTGTCCACTGCTAAGAGTGCACGATACTTGTGTTCCTTCACTCCTAGTCCCTTCCTCCAGAAGTCACCTCAGCCGCTGTGCTGGGCTGGTTTTGGCAGGAAACTGGCAGAAAACCTTACAGGCAGCTTCCCCTGAGAACTGCTTACCAACCACAGAAGATACAAGCTTGTTTCCTCCACCCTGAACTCCAGGCTCCACATTACAGGTGAACTGCCCTCCAGGAACAGGATCCCCACAGTGCCAAGATTTAGGAGCCTCCCTTGCAGAAGGGACGGACTGCCATCTTGTTTTTTTAAAGGAACCACACACAGCCCTCAATTCTCCTGGGGGATGATGGATGAAACTCTATTCTCAGCTATGCACTTTTAAAATGAATCTCTTTATCTGTTTTAATTTTTTAAATTCATTTCTAATAGTACCCTTCAAATGGCCTATACCACACACTCCCCCCCACAACATTTTTACCCTGTTCTCTCATGAACATTACCCAAGAGAGAGGACAGAAATAGCCTTGAAGAAGAAACCTTTTATTTTAGGTGGAAAGGAAAAACACAGCAAGTGAGTAGAATATTGTCCATCCTAGAGATGGCTGACTCAGCAAGATCCAGCTGGTGCAGAAGCCTTCCCTTCCATCAGAGGAATCTAATAACAGTACCTGTGGTAGTCAGGCTATTGTGTGTCTGGGTTTAACAGGGACTGAAGGATTTTCCAGGATGTGGAACTTGAAGGCTAAAATCAGGCATGTCCTGTGAAAACCAGTTTCAAGGAGGCTCTTGGAGACCAAAGCAGGTGGTTCAAAGGCCAGTTTTGCCAATGTTTTCCTTCAGCTGTCATGTTTGTCTAAAGCCTGAGCCTCATCCACAGTCAGCCGAAGCCTGCCAAGATGGACTGTGATAGGTCTCCCTCGTGGCTCAGGGACTGTCCTCTCAGGCTGTGTCCTTCTTATGTACTTGCCAGCCATAGAAATTCCTGCTGGACAAGTACGTCATTCTTGTCACCCTACACCTTTGCTCCCAGCCCTCTCCACACACACATACACACACACACACATGTATGTGCACACACAATGTCACCAAGCAGGCAGCTCCAGCTCCCCAAAGGTCACTGTACAAGATATGTAAGAGTGGTTTCAAACTCAGACATCTGGTCTACCCTGTTCTCACGTGTATCAAATAAATACAGAACAGGTGAAGAGTAAGCCCTAGTATAGGTATCTACCTTGCAATCAACCATGCTTGGTTCAACCTTGATCTTTCAGGTCTCCGTGAACTAGTGTAAGGTGGTGATGGCTAGTGCCAGCCCAGTAGTAGGCAAGGTTGAACATGCTATCGGGAAACCCGTGCATGACACCATTTCCTACTGTCTTAAGAAAGATGAAAATAAGTGCCACTGGGACGAGTCTGAGAAGGGCATTGTGGTAGAAAGAGAAAGTTTCACTTTCACTTGGTAGTATTATATAATAATATATAAAAACACAGAATGGACCTAGTCTTAAGACCTGGAAAGGGGTATGTCAAAGTCTGAGCTCCCTAACTCTTCTCATATTCCAGTGATGTAAGCTGAGAACTACAGTACCAGTACAATGGGTGAACATACCAGTATGCTTAGCATCATCCTGTGGCCACACACACACACCCTCTCTGACTACATTTCTAATACCAGGCTCTCCCTATACCTCCATTATATTGCCTTTTCACATTTGCTAGACAAGTGGACATGTATATCCTCACTTGGTTATGAAATATTGAAATACTTTCAGAATAGCCTTTCCCTCTGCTTCCTGCCTGTCCTTCCCCCCCCCCTTTCTGCCCTTTACCTATACATGAGGCAGAAAGAGCAGCTAATATTCATCCAAAACCAACAGTGAATGGAAGCTCTCACTCAGCCCCATCAGAGCCATAGATTCTCATTCTAAAGCAAGGGATCTCTAGAGTTTGGAGCTTCATGTCTTGGTCAGGAAGAGATAGAGGCAGTTAGAGGCTGGAGGAGCAGGGATTGCCACAGAATCCTTGAGGACATGGAGACTACAGTGACTGAGACAGCAATCCCAGTGTTGTAGGCACCCTTTGTAACAAGCCCCAGCAAGTTTTTACCTCTTCCTACTGCCTCTAACCCCAAAGGGACTCTGACTCTAAAAGATCAGCAGGTATTCACCTCTGTGTGTGAAAGAAAAGGACTATGGAGAAGTAATTTAAACAAACCAAAAGACATAGATTCCTGTCCTTCACTTTGATTCTGGGCCACTTCTCAAACACTATCTTGAGTCTCCAGCCATACCATTTTGATTGTGCCCAATGTTGTCGAAGATTCCTCCTTAAGAAAACAGCTGCCTCCACTTGCATGCCAACTCGTGGTCTAGACATACTTCCTCTCTTCAGGTATCTCTGAGTGTGGTATCTGGAAACACAGGAGTTGGCTCAGTGAATCCCAGATTCTGTTTACTTACTTATGCTTTTTGTTTCTATACTTCAGTACTGGCTAGCTTGTCGATGGCAGAGAGAATTGGCCTTTACACCACAGGCCACGTACAACATGAACACAGGAGAAGAAATTAGTTGGCCCTGTCTTGAGAGTTCTGACCCCTCCTATAGGATGCAAAACTCAATATGGTCAGAGCTCCTGGGTTTGGTGGGTTTTGAGCATGTTTAAACAGCAAGAGAAGCCCACCTAGTGGAAATGACTGGGCATTTTAGAACCCTAGGTTATCATAACCCCTTGGCCTACTCAGAACTGTGGCCAAAGCTGACTTTTTACACTGAGGAAACCAAGCAGGTACCACTACTCCAGGCTGTAGGCAGGAGACCTGGGACAGAGCCTCTCTGCCTTGCGGGATTTGCGAAAGTGCTGTGCTAGGTTTTTCTGGGCTATGAGGAATAAAGGTGAGGATGGTGGATGAAGGAAAGCCCCTTCCATTTCTCATAACCAGAAATCATGTTTTCCAGTATGTTACCACCACTTCCAACAAGTGAGATGCAGGCCTCCCTTGCATGTCCTCCCAAACCAGTGCTAGGTCCCCATCCCTTCTCACATTCCAACAACTTGCCTTTTCCTTAACCACATTCCAGACCAAACACTGTTCAGTTTGTTTCCAAAATTAAAAACCAGTGTATATATCTGTATGTAGTCCACTGCTCTTTAGGGGGTTTCCTGGTCCTAAGGTGGGGCTGCAGGCAGAAAAGGTATTCTTGGTTTTTAGAATTGAAAGTTTTGAAGCGATTTACCCAGTTAGTTTTTTTGTTTTGTTTTGTTTTGTTTTCAAGCTAAGCTGGGGAAGTAGATTTCAAAAGGCAAACTTACTTCCTGTGACTCCACAAAAATTTGTGTGCAGGCAAGTTAGTTTGAAATCTTCAACTCTGGGAGGCAGGCAGGTCTAAAAGAGGAAGAAGAGGAAAGGCCACATCCCGTCTACCAGGTCCCTTCTTGGTGGTCTCAGTGCATGAACGTCTGTCTGCAGCTCTGGTGTGTGCACAGGAGCCTAGCGCCACTGTGAAGATGGCCCTGCATGCTGGCCACAGCCTGGCCTGCCTTCTCCCAGCAAATCTTCATCAGGGGGGACTTAACCCTGAGTAGACTTCCCTGAAAACTCCATCGGGAGCAGCTCAGCTTGTGGCTTTATGGGTTCTACTTTTGCAAACCCAAAGGCTGCGCATTTGGAAGCCAAATATTCTGTTCAGCATGTGGCTGCCGAGTCTGGTTTTGTGGACAAAACAAACTGTGCAATGGCTTCTCTGTGTCTGTATTTTTCTAAGCCAAAGGGACAAACTATTGCATTGACACCCTGCCCCCTGTACTAAAGCTGCTTCCGCATTCTCCGTGCCCCCATTCTTAACCTTTTTTTTTGTCTCTGGGGAATTTGTCATATAATTACTATGTCCTCTGATGATTTACCAAACTATGTTGCTTATAGGTGATTTTATTTTCCTTATGGAGGGAACAAAATAGAAAATGAGAGACATCTTTGAGGCTTTGGTCAAAGACATCACTCAAAAGTTCCAAACACTAGTTAACTCGCTTCTCAATAGGAAAAAATCTTAGTTTGGATAGAGGAGGATTCTGAGGCCCTCTTGGATAACCCTGCACTTTGGAAGACAACGCCCTGGGGCAGAGCTGGCAGTCAGGCTACAAAAGAGGAGAAAAAATGGTCTAGAACATCATCTCAGATGTTTGTCCCACACTACAGAAGCTGCGGCTCTCCTTGACAGGCACGTGGTCATTTCAGGGCAATGTAAGACTCTGTCCAGTGTTATAGCAGCGTCTTCAGTTTGAAGGACAGGGCTGCATGTTTCAGAGAACATTTTTCTTAGCCCACATTCGGGTGAGAAGACACCAAAGGTATCTGCCCAGAACATCCATTGGAATAATGTCTAAATTGGCTTCTGTGGCTATCTATACATGATATAATTGGTCTCCAATCAGCTCTCTCCCAATGATGGCCATGTTTTCCTGACAGTTTCCATCAAGTCCAGGTTTGGTCCACTCATTATTACCAGGCTTGCAATTGGTTTGGGTTTTGGGGATTTTTTTCCATTAAAACCATGCTTATCCAAAAATAAAAAGTAAAGTAAAAAAGTAAAAAGTAAAAGAAGGGAAACTGTGCATTTATCCCATGCATGTAGTAAACTCTGCAAGAAGTTTAACTCCCTTAGGTTTGCGGCACTGCAAAATTGTTCATGGGTCTATGTAGCAAATGATTCTCTGCCTTGACAATCATGTATACATATCGATTTCTATCATAATGATAATGAGATTGATGACTTCTTGTTTTCCTCCAATAAAGAGAATTAATCACCTTTGGATGTAGGTTATCTCTTTCCTCTATCATGAATAGGATTCTGCATTTCAACTTCTCTCTCTCTCTCTCTCTCTCTCTCTCTCTCTCTCTCTCTCTCTCTCTCCTCTCTTTCTCAACACACACACACACACACACACACACACACACACATTTGGAGTATATTTACTTATTTATTTGTTTGTTCGTTTATTGACTGATTGGCAGTAGTGTGGATGGAACTTAGGGTCTTGCACACACTAAGCAACCCCTGTACCTCTGAGCTATGTCTCCAGGCTTTGACAATTAAGGGAAAGAGTCTGGGTTGAGAGCCTGGAAGCATGTGAGATCACCTAGATGTTTCCCATCGCCTGCCCAACAAGCAATTGGAAGGAAGTGGTCGTGGGGTGGATGGATGGGTTCAATATTAGCAAGACAAGAAAGTTCCCCTCTTAGAAGCTGGCTGGAGAGGTGACCAGAAACTCAGGTCATATCAACTATGTAATGTAAAATGTTTGGTAGAAAAGTCAAAGTTGACATCTAGAAAGTCCTTCTGAATAGAGGGTGGCCTGGCAATCTGCCCACATTCTTTTTACATCCTCAGCCTAGCTTATAGTTACCAATGAAGTTTTTGGTCCCAACAAAAGGTTGGCTGACAGCTGTTTTATTAGGGGTGGCAGTGTCTTTGTTTTTAAGGAAAAGATATAAGGAGAAAAATGATTTCATGTTTGTCACATATAATGTGGCAATCAGATATGACATCAGACAATTCATCTAATCCAGCAGTTCTTGACCTGTGGGTGGCAACCCCTTTGGGGATTGAATGACCCTTTCACAGGAGTCACATAGCAGATATCCTGCATATCAGATATTTTCATTAAGATTCAGAAGAGTAGCAAAGTTACAGTTATGGAGTAGCAACAAAATAATATGAAGCACCACAACATGAAGAACTCTATGAATGGGTCATAGCATTAGAAGGGTTGGGAACCACTGCTCTAATTCAAATAGTGGCTTTGTAGAGAAGAAGAACAATAAATAAATTGTTAGAAACAATATAGAGTCATGGGGCTGGAGAGATGGCTCGGAGGCTAAGAGGCAGGCTCTTCTTGCTACTTTTGCAGAGGACCCAGTTTTTCTCTCAACACCCACGCGACAGTGCAAGGCCATCTATTATTCTAAGTCCAAGGAATCCTACACTCTTGTGTGGCTTCTGCAAGTGCCAGGCATGCACATGGTACACAAACATACATGCAAGGGAAAACACTGTGCACATAAAATAAATCCTTAAAAGGAATACATCATTTAAATTGCCCTACACAGCCATGAGGATTCCACAAGCCTTAGTGAGAATAAAGCTCTGAGCCAAGAGGACAGAGAGAGCACACTACTATGTGTCCCTTTCAAGTTTGTTCCCACTTCCTTTAGCCCTGATGAAAAGACACATACATGCAATGGGACCTTTGTGAGTGACTAAGTGGCAAGACAGCTAAGAAAAACTTTATGGCACAAGAGAAATTTGGTGTACTGTTTTTTATTGGTGTCACTGTTTTTGTTTGGCTAGTTATTGTTGTTTGATACATGATCTCACTATGTAGCCCTCAATGTCCTGGAATTTGCTTTGAAGACTAGGCTGGCTTCAGACTCAGATATCCACCTGCCTCTATATCCTTAGCCCTGGGATTAAAGGCATAAAGAGTATACTATTTTTTAAGGATTTTAAAATATGTCACACTTATTTATTATGTATTTGTGTGGCACACACACTCATATACATGCACAAAGCCATGCCGTATGTGGAGGTCACCAGACATCTTGCAACAGTCCCTCCACTCCTGTCACATGGATGTGGGGATACTAAGCTTGGTGGCAAGCACTTTTACCCACTGAACCATCCTGACCACCCAAGGACTTTTAAAGATAGAACCAATTGTTACTGAAAATCTAGCCCATGGAACGTATAGAAATACACAACTGACTGTCATGAACAGCCAGTGTTTAGCCTTTAGAGCAGAGATGTTTAAGTTCTAACTCCTGTGGCTTCACTCCAGATGTGGTGACCAGCAACCCAGTGCCACTATTCTCTATAGCCACACTCCCTGTGGCCCCAGAGAAGTTCAGCTCTTATGGAAATTCATACCAAATTTCCTTATTTGGTTTACCTTCGGGTGAATTTCAGGCCTGTGAATTCTTGTATGAATAAAACAAACACAAGAAATGAACCAAAACCTCCTAGAGAGTGGACAGGATTGTCCACACAGAAGGAACTATGCTATCACAGCAAGAAGTGGGTACAAGTAGTGTGCTCCCAAAGCCTTCGGGATTTCTCTACTCCCCGTGGGGAGTATGGCTACAGCAAATGCTGTTTCATGGACAATGATTGCCGTGTGTGATGTCATGGAGGTCTCGGGACATCTGGCTGCAGGCACTTCACTACTTTATCACATGAGGCATAGGGATCAAACTTGGGTCATCCAGCTTAGTGGCAAGCACTTTTACTCATTGAAGCACCTTGCCAGCCCAAGACAAGACCACTTTTGAACCATTTCTGCTGGGCTATGGTGGTCTTCATGTATGATGAATATACTTTGTCTGCCCAGAGATCTCCAACACGATCTAGCAAGAATGTGCTAAGACCCATCTTCTTACATATTTTGACACAAAAACAAGGTTCATATCTCAAGGTGAATATGAGATAGTTTGCCCTGGAGCCAAATATACATACATACATACATACATACATACATACATACATGAGTGACCAGGACCAGGAACACAGATATAGGTTACTCCAAATACGATGTTCCAATGTGGTAACAGTTTCATGAAGTTCATAACAGAACAAAGCTATAAATCCAGGAACTAAAAAAAAAAAAAAATGAGTGGAAACATCAAGTCAGTGAGTTATAGCAAAGCAAGAAACCTGTGTTATACCTCAGGTGCTACTCTAGCGACATTCTTAGACTTTAGGTTGGTAGAAGCTAGGGATTTTTTCTGTGCACTCCAGTAGACATAATGATAGATGTCATGTCAAACACAGAATTGGCACTAAATGGCTATTAAAGGTGTTAAAGGTTAACCATGATAATTTGGGCCCTGAAACATCCCAACTCTTCCCAATCACTGAATATCAGTCAGTGGAACTTGCAGAATTTTTAGCATAGATTCACCTGTTTTGCTCCTGAGAACTTCAGTTCACACATACTTGCAAAACTTGTGGGGGCACCAAGAAAGGCAGTGCCTAGCATAAGAGAGAGAAAGACAGAGACAGACAGAAACAGAGAGACAGGCAGAGACAGAGAGAGAGAGAGAGAGAGAGAGAGGCAGAGACACAGAGTGAGACTGAGATAGACAAAAGACAGAGAAAGACAGACACAGAAACAGAGAGACAGAGACAGGGAGCGAGAGAAGAGAGAAGATTAATGAATCACAGTGAAAAGATGGAGTGAAGATTGATTTCCAGTCTTTACAGTGCATGTGCCTTGACTTGAGACAAGGTACTGGCCTCAGTGGACCCAAAAGACCTTGGTGCAATAGGCCATAGGTGAACTTTGGGCCAATAGGACCTCATATCAGATTTGCACAGTCGGAGACAACTCTGAATCCAGCCCAGTTCTGGGGCAGGGTTGGGGGGGGGGGGGAAGTGAGGGGGGGGGGGTTACTTAGCGACTTTTGTTCAAGATGTGAGAGTTGAAGAGGCCATTAGCCTTCACAAGGCTATCACCAAGGAGTTGATACACACAAAAACACTTCACAGCTGCCATTCGGTGTCACAGTGTTCAAAAATAGCCGGGCCTCCTTGTCTCTTCACTGACACAAAACCCAAGGAGACTAGCCTTCCACTCAGGTCTCTAGGGAGCTGCAAGATCAGACAAAGGAGCCCTCAGAACCCACAATCCTACGTGACTTATTTCCTCTTCAGAGCCCCCTCAGCGCTTTGTGGATCAATCCTATCCCTAGCTGGCATTCTTCTGTATATGTACACATTCAACATTTTTGAGCACCTACTGTATTCAAGGGTCTCTTTCTGTTGTCACCACTAGCCTGCATTCAGTTCAGGACAATCCCCATCGTTAAAAATCTCAGCTGTGTGTGCTTACAGGTCACTGCAGCTGGGATGGACTATTGGCATTCCCTAATATAAAGAGAGCATGAGGTCACCGGACCCTCACCTGATTATCCAACGACTCCTCATAGACAGCTGTGTGTACTTCTAACCTAATTGTGTGCGGCTTTGGGTTTGAGGGAGGGGCTAGACTCTTGTAAGAGGAATGCTTTGAGTATGAGCTCATCTTCTTCTTTTCTTTTAAAGATTTATTTATTTATTATATATGAATACACTGCAGCTGTCTTCAGACACACCAGAAGAGGGCATCAGACCTCATTACAGATGGTTGTGAGCCACCATGTGGTTGCTGGGATTTGAACTCAGGACCTCTGGAAGTGCAGTCAGTGCTGCGCTCATCTTCTTAAAGTGGTTGCACTGACAACTCAGACTGCTTCCAGGGAGACTTCATGCACCAGGAAAAAGTACTTTCTAATCCACAGGTTAGTGCCTGTTCAAATCCCATTCTTCTTTCTTCCTCCTACCCATACCTAGCTGCCTGTTTTCCCTTCCTTTCTTCCTTTCTTCCTTCCTTCCTTCCTTCCTTCCCTCCTTCCTTCTCTCTCTTTCCTTCCTTCTTTACTCTCTCCTTCCTTCTTAAGAGTTATTTATTTGTATTTTGCATGTTCATTTGCACCATTAGCATGAAGTGCCCTTGAAAGCCAGAAGATGGTATCAGATCCCCAAGAAGTGCAGTTACAGGTGGTTGTGAGCTGCCACAAAGGTGCTGGAAATTGATTCAGACCCTCTGAAGGAACAGTAAATGCACCTAACCATTGAGCCAGCACTCCAGCCCCTTACTTTGTTCTTTTAAGAAGTTGTGTGTGTGTGTGTGTGTGTGTTATCTGTCTGTCTGTCTGTCTGTGTCTGTGTGTACATTTCGTTGAGCTGCAGTCACAGGCAGTTGTGAGAAGAGGGTGTCTGATTCCTTGAACTGGAGTTACACACAGTGTGAACCTTGGGGTGTGGATGCCGAGACCAAAACTCAGTTCTCTGAGAGAACAATACATTCTCTTAACCTCTGAGCCTTCTCCCTAGACTCTCCCATAATCTTTCTTGTAGTGACAATTCTGGAGGATTTTTTTAAAACACAGAAATATTGTAAGAATATGTTTTTGTGTTTTAATCCCAGGTGTGGAGGTGTGGGGCTCCTTCAGACTGTCCACAGCAACTGACTATGACTTGCCTCGTATTCTAGTAAAGGCATGGTTTTGCCAGCTGCAGATAGTTTCAGTAATTGCATGATGTTTGGAATTCTGGGAACATTTCAGAGGGTATATAAATGCTATAGTCCCACTAGGCAGGGTTGGTGGTCATGATGGTTCATGGGGGGGAGTGATTGTTGTTTGTTAGTAGCTGGGCTCAAAGAAGAAGAAGAAAAAAGAAAGAATTAGAATCAGGGATCTCTCTCCCCACCCCCTTATTATTCTTTCTCTCCTACTTAGTGATAGTGGGTGAAATATCCCCCTCCTCCTTCTCCTTCTCCTCCTCTTCCTCTTGTTCCTCTTTCTCCTCCTTTTCCTCCTCCTTCTTGTCTTTTTTCTCTTTGAAACACTGGGAATTGGCTTTAGGGCCTCACATATGCTAAGCAAGTAGTCTACATAGCTATAACCTAGGTCCTCTGTTTAGTTTATTTTGAGATGGTTTTATTTTTAAAAGGATAAAAAAATAGAACCCTCCAATTTGTACAAAGATAAAAACTTAAGTTTTGTCACTGGGAAATTTTTCCCCCCTCAATCTTGTCATTTTAATTTTCTTTGTGTATGTTTTATATGCTAATCAGTAGAGTAGTGCACATCTATAATATTCAAATAAATGAATATCCATATATTTGGAACATGCTCAAAATATTTTTATCATCAGGATGCATTATCTACCAAATTTGTTTAGACACTTGTTGCTCTTTCAGAGGCCCTGGGTCTGGGTCCTAGCACTTACACTGTAGCTTACAACCTTAAGAAACTCCAATTCTACGTGATCCAGTGCCCTCTTCAGACCTCTGTGGGTACACAGGCATACATCTGGTACGTATACATACATCCAGGCAAAGCACTTATATGCATTTAAAAAAATAGTTTAGAGACCAGTGAACTAGATTAATGATCTCTTGCTTTCTTTTGTCAACAAATGGACAAGAAAAGCCCTGGTTTTGCTGTTATTTTAAAACACAGAGTCGTGCTACCAACATTCCCTGAGCCTGAGTCATCTTTGTTAATGTTCACATTTGAGCTTGTTACTTTAACACAAACTTGGAAAGAAATAGCAGGAAATGTGCACTTCACAGCAACTCAAACAATCTACACGTCTATGCTTCCCTGCTCTGGGCAGCGATCCAAACCCTGACATTTTCAGGTTCAAGTGAAAATTTTCCATATTACTCAGGATTTGAACAGCTTACACCTGACTTGGGAACACTCCCCACGTCCCCCCCCCCTTTTTTTTTCTCCAGGCAAAGCCAAAGATCCATGAAGAATACTGGGACCCAATGGCATTTTACTGATGCACTTTAGCTGTGTGTGAGAGCTTTAAAGAACTGAAAGATGCCCTAGGGGTCTCCTTGTCAAGCGCCTCCTTGTGTAATGGAAAACAGAAAGACAAAGATTGGAAAGAATCCTCCAGGATCATGGAGTTTGCTAGTGGCACACCAGGGACCAGGACTATGCAGTCCCTTGGGCTCCAAGACCCTCTTTCAGTGGCTGAGGTGGAGGGAGGCACCATGAGAAACATGGAGATTTTGGCTGCTGATGAGACAGGACTAGATAATGTCTGGCCACTCAGTGATCCCAGACAGTATTTAAACAGAAATCTCCAGTGCACACTGATTTGGGCTTCTGTATGGGATGCAACGTGAAAGATTTATGGGATCACCAATGCTGGAGAGTTGCTTCATAAAGCCATGTCTCTGGAGATTGGGAAGCTTAGTTAATGCTTTCCCAAACTAAAATCTTTGTACTGGATGGTGGGCTTGAAAATCCAGACAATACTAAAGGAATAAAGGGTCTGAAATGAAAGTGGGTAGGGCACACTAGAAACTCAAGGGAAGGTGTGTGTCTGTGTGTGTGTGTACACTCATGTGACAAGTGAATGTATTTGTGTATGACAGCATGAGTGTATGTCTGTGTGCACATGTGCATGAGCAGGAGTCTCTCTTTCTCTGTGTGCATTTGTGTTTGTGTGTGCACGTGTGTAGGTGTGTGTCCAAGTGTACACACACATTACTATTTGCTGTATTGGAGTACTTGGAGCAGCACCTGCTGTATAGGAAGTCATGAATGAGAGTCTAGACACGGAAAGTTGGACTCTGGCATGTCCAGGTAGACACCCTGTCAGAAAATGCCATGAATGAGAACAGCCCAAGAAGAGGGGAGGGAAGAATAAAGAACAAGTTTCTCTTTTTTCTTTTTAATAATTTATTTATTTTTTCTCAAATCGTAATTCATTCACACAGGGGTTATAAACACAGAAAGGCAGGATGTGGGGAAGGGGATGACACTGGAGCGTGGGAGTTCAGGGGGAATACAGATATCTTTCAGAACCGGGTATCGGCTGGGTGAAGGTCCAGGGGACAAGTCACTATGACTCTGCCTATGACTCACTTGTCCTTATCTAAGTTGGTATTGTCTGCCAAGGCTACCTATTTACAAGGCCTATGACTACTCAGGCTGGTAAATTTCCACAAAAGCTGCCTGTTTACAATCGCTTATAGCCATCTGTTTCAATGTTTTTCCACAGAGACCCAAGACTTGGTAAGAACAAGTTTCTTATCTGCTAATGCTGGGCTTGTGAGCGGCCAGGGAGTTGACCTAAAAAAAAAATAATAATAAAAATAAAAATAAAAAAAAAAAAAACCTGTGAGAGGAGATGAGGAAGCCATGTAGAAACACTCCAGTCTTCTGTAGAGGCTTTAAGCTGCCTGTCAGCTATATTGTATCTACTTGGGAAACCTCTGGGAAACTTGCTTTCCTCTCAAGTTTTTCCTTGGCTTCTAGGGTTTCTACTGCCACCATAGAGTCTGTTGGGGAGTACTGGGGACACTACACTGGCCTCTGTGGAGAATAACCTGATAGACCTAACTCTCTGGTCCTTATATGTCACTTTCTCCAAGACCCAGCCTCCTCATGTGTGAGGCAGTAGTGGTTTGTGCCTTTTTCACTTCCTCCCGTATAAAGTTGGGGTGAAGACAGAATGATACTCAAGGTCAGAACGCTCAGATGTTATCAACTTTCTGCATGTGCATTTAGAGACAGGCTTACCTCTACTCAGATTAGGCTCCCATTTTTTACCTTGAGCAGTACCTTACTCTTTATCATGCCAGGACCTAGTCCCCAGGCAGCCTCTGCATGTGGGACACACACACACACACACACACACACACACACACACACTACTCTATACAGGCTGAAGCAACACCTGGATAGAATATATCCTGATTCTCTTAGAGGAAGACTGGTTGTCATGCACATCGGTAGTTTTAGATTTGTATCATTGGATCCTGGCATTTCCAGGCAGACACCCTGTCTTGCCCCTCAAGCTGCAGTGATGGGTAGTCAGCCATAGTCCACCCAGGCTGCTTTGAAAATTACCCAGAGAGCCTCATTTTCATGGATTGGGCCTTAGAATTTTCTGCTAGCTCCCTTGGTGACTTGTCTCCACAGTCAGGCATAAGACTTGTCTCCACAGTCAGGCATAAGAACTATCAGAAGAGACTCCCCAGAGTCTGCTGCTACTCAGTCTGGTCCAGGGAGCAGCAGCAACATCACCATCTGAGAGCTTGCTAGCTATGCAGGAGTTCTAGTCTCTGTCCAGCCGATAACCCACTGTCTTTTTAGCTGGATCCCAGAAGATGAAGAGTGAAGCATAGCCAAGGAAGCAGGCTCTCCTCTGGGAAGTCCTTAGCAAGGCCTAAGTCTTGCTTCTGTTCACCCTGGAGGGACAGGAGATAAGTACCTTGAGCCAGGTAACCACAGAGGCCAGCTTGCTTCCCACGTCTACGGAGGGAATAGTTGCTGGGCTCTTCTGCATCATTAGAGCCACATTGGGCCAGCAGCTCAGAATCTCAAGCGTGCTTGATTCTGTCCTCTGTGTGCTGATACAAACAGCCTTCCCAGCAAGAGACAGAGGTTTAGATCCTATGTGCAAGAGAACAAATCCAGTGTTGTACTTGGTGGTGGATGGTTGTTACCCCCAACTACTTGGCAGCCTGAGGCAGGAGGATGACACTTTCAAGTTCAGTCATGGTTCTTTATAATGAACATGAAAAGTTCATTATAAAGCAACTTGAAAGTATGATTCCAAGTCTAATTGTCTAAATTCTTTGTTTTAACCGAAAGGGCTATGGTGTGAAAATCTACAGACCTAAATGAAATGTGTTGTTGACAGTACTTATAGTTGGGGACGCAAACCAACACTATGTGGATGTTTAAAAGGCTGAAAGTAGAAAAACCACGTTTCCGTCCCTCCTGTGGTGGCTCAAATGAGAGTGAGTGAGCCCCCTATTCAGACATAGGCTCACAGCCTTGAATACTCAGTTCCCAGTCAGTAGACCTGTTTGGGAAGGATTTGGAGGTGTGTCATCTGAGTAGGCTTTGGGATTTTAAGACTTCCGCCACTCTCAGGGGTTCTCTGGGTTTGAGATGCAATGCCTCAGCTGTTTCTGCTGGCATGCCTTCATACTTCCATCATGGACTCTAACCCACAGCCCAATTACATGCTTTCTTTTATAAGGTACCTTGGCTGTGGTGTTTTATCACAGCAATGAAAAAGTGACTCAGTCACCTTCTATCATCCTTTTCTGTGTTTCCTACCAAGGAAGTCTCTGAGTTATGTTACATAAATGTGCTGGCTAGTCTTGCAAACTAGAGTTATCTGAAAGGAGGAAACTTTGAGAAAGTGCCTCATAAAATCCAGCTGTAAGACATCTTAGTTATAGAGGAGAGCACAGCCTATTGTGGGTGGTGCCATTCCTGGGGTGGGGTGGGGGGGTCTGTGTTCTCTAAGAAAGCAGACTGAGCAAGCCAGGGGAAGCAAGCCACTAAGCAGCATCCCTCTATGGCCTCTGCATAAGCTCCTGTCTCCAGGATCCTGCTCTGTTTGAATTCTTGTTCTGATGTCCTTTAATGATGAACAGTCCTGTGGACGTGTAAGTCAAATAAATCCATTCCCCCACAACTTGCTTTTTGGTCATGGTGTTTCTTCACAGCAATAGAAACCCTAACTAAGATAATAGACATCTATAATGAAATCAACGTATGAACAGTCCCTCAGAAAGGACCTATTTTCTAAATATGTAAATATTGAGCCTAATGTTTCTATTTTAAACTTTAAATAAAAACTTAAATTTCTTAAAATTCTCAATGGAATAGAAATCATCACATACAGACTAAGGGTTTTCTTTTGGCTAAATTACGCCAAAGAGTTTGGAATTTCCTTTTTTTTTTTTTTCCAGTTGGAGTTTTTAATATTTAAATGCGAAAAGTGAGCGTTGACTTCTTTTTTACACACATACAGGTCTTTGAGCCAAAATGTGCAGAGGAAATGCGCTCCTGATTTGTCCAGTCCCCATCTGGCTAAAGCTACTGCCAGCCTCTGTTCTCTCCGGCACACGTAGAGATTCCTGGTAACTGTTTTGCATTATAGCTGTAATAGATTTTGTCATTTTTTTTACATGTTCTAGACATTTCCATTCTTTAAAAGAAAAAAAGTCCTTAGTGGTCACGGGTGCTTACTTCTTTCCCACACTGGGCATGTAAGAACTTCTTTAGGAGCAATTAATTAAAGGAGTAGAGTGGAATAACCTTCCCCACCACCATATCCAGCATCAGCAGGAGAACAGGAAGTGAGGGCATTCATTATGAAGGGCACAGGTATACCTGGGCCTCTCCATGAGAAATGGAGAAAGTTCCCATGGGGTTCAAATTGATCAATGTGCCAAGATTCAAAAAAAGAAGAATAAGAAAAAGTTCAATCAGCAGTTGAAACACAAATTAATTTCAATGTCCCATCAGGACAAATACCATGGTAACAATCTAGATCTTTCCAGGAAGTGGACATATAGAGCCCCGGGCATTCTTCCTGATGGCCCTGTGTTGGTTGGGCCCTAAAAGTGTCTGCTATTGTTGTAGTTGCTGTTGTTGATCTTTTTGCAACTTTTCTGTCTCAAAAGACAACAAGAAGAACCAGGATCATGAAGGAAGTGGTCTCAATCCAAAGTTGCCCTGGAAAATCTGTACATCTTCTGAGCCTCGGAGAACCAGAGATCAAAGGTGGCTCCGGCTGCTGACTGGACCCTCTGGAGAAACATCTCCGTCAGACCCCAGAGTCTCTCCAACAGCTCCTCCTCGGCCTTCTGCTGGCCTTGGCTTTCAGGAGTAATTAATTCTTTGGGGAAAGGAGGCTCCCCAGTGCCGGCTACATCGGAGGCACTGGCCATGGCTTTGAATTTCTTTCTTTCTTTCCTTCTCCCTTTCTTTCTTTCTTTCTTCCTTTCTTTCTTCCCTTCTCTCTTTCTCCCTTTCTTTCTTTTTTCTTTATTTTTTTTGTTTTTTGCCTGTGTGCCACTTTAATTTCAATACTCCAGAGGCAGAAGCTGATGACAGTGTTTTACATTGTGAGTTACAATCCATCCCATGTCACATGATTATTCTGAGGCTAGAGAGATGCCTAAAGAGTTAGGAGCACAGACTGTTCTTTCAGAGCACCCACGCCAGTGGCTTAAAACCACCTCTAGGTAACTACAGATCCCATGATATCCCAAAGAATCTAATGCTTTGTCCTAACTCAACCTTCTTTTTTGGTACCGTTTTCTTAAACAGGAGTGTATTTGATCTCTGACTGACCCACAGCTCGAAGTGATTACGGTAGCAGCAGTGTTCAAGAGTTCCCCTCAGGAAGCCATAATCAGCATGAACAATTATTGTTTGCCGCAGCCCTGTTGTGGGGTCTTCCTCCTCTGGTTGGAGCTGGGAAATGCAGAGATGATCCTGTGTTGGAGTCATTATTACCAGGAAGTCATGCTTGACGTCCAGCAAATAGAGCTCTTTCAGTCTACGCCTTCTGGACACTAAGCCAATGTGCTCCATCGAACACAGCCTGGAAGTTATCCACAAGGGGGCCGATATAGAGGCTGGGGTAGGGCCAAGTTGTTACCATGCTCTTCACAGTCTTTGTGAACCAATTAATGAAGGCCTTCTTGAACAGTGCTGGGAAAAACACTGGGGCAGGTCCTCCAGAGCAGAGACAGCCAAGTCTTCTTTACTTGCCAGCACCTGGATTGCCAGCTGCTGGAGCATGGAAACAGCCAGGAAGCTCATCCTTGGCGATTCAGGTAGACGGGTCCAGACACAGATCCTGGTGACAGGTGTCCTATTCCAGCAGGGTGAGGAGGTGACTCCAAGATTCCCAGTCGAGCTTTGAATTTCTCACTGCTAGCGAAATGCCCTGAATCTCCCAGAGAATGTAATGCCTTTCCATAAACCCAGCCAGCCTGCTACCGAATAGAACTGATCAAGAGCACACAATGTAAAATCTTTTCCAATACGTTTGCATTTTAAAATTAAATTAAAGCGGAATCTATGCCGAGTGTAGTCGTGTGAATGGTGGCAAATGTTCTGATAACCAAATGGCTTATGGCGAAGCAGGCATTATGTAAGCTGTGGTGGTTTGAATAAAAATGATCCCCATAAGATCATCTATGTCATCAAATAGATGATCTTGGTCATCAGGGAGTAGCACTATTTGAAAGGATTCTAAGCATTAGAATTGTAGCCTTGTTGGAGGAAGTGTGTTCCTGAGGAGGTTTCAAAAGTCCGTCCCGGGCCTAGGCTCGCTCTCTCTGCTTGGGGATCAAGATGTAGCTCTCCGCTGCTTCTCCAGCAAGAAGCCTGCCTGTCACTATGCTTTCTGCAATGATGATAATGAACTGTGCCTCTGGAACCGCAAGCAAGCCCTAGTCAAATGCTTTCTTTTATAAGAGTTGCTTATGGGGTCTCTTCACAGCCAAAGAACACTGACTAAAATGGAAGTCTTTTACTAATGCCAGTTTGTGTGCCCACTGATGCTTGTGAGCTTCTAAGGAAAAGTGTAAATGCAGAGAGATGTGGAAAGCCACTTACTGCATAGAGAGCCATCAGCATCTCAGGGTAACAGGCACAAGGACCTCCGTTCCTGAATTGCTTCCCAAAGTCATCAGGTTCAAAGTTCCACTGAGATTCTTGCTCCAATGTAGATTGATTCTGCCTTTCTAGAAAGCACCCGGGAATCATAGATACTGTATTTTATTACTATAGACCCATGGTGGCATGTATGCATCTCCCGCAGGAACGAGAGTTTTATAGAGCTCATGGCAGTTTGCTGACACAGCCATCAGGTGTGTAGAATCTAGGTAGAGGTAGGTGGCAGTGAGCTACAAAAAGCACAGGAACCGTGAGTTGTAGCCAGTTATCAGGAGCTCAGCCATTGAAAAACAACACTTCAATGTTAGTTCCAGCCAAATCAGAGCACTTCTCAATTCCCTCCTCTATGGAAGGGAGTTAGAGAACCAGGGATCATGGGCACCACAGCGCCCCCTGCAGGAGGAAACTCCAGCAGTGACCAGGCTCTCTACTGAAAGATTGGCAATCTGGCAATCCACCTGGCAGTCTGGCTCAAGAGATGGATAAATGCAGGTGGTGTGGGGTGAAGCATGTCCACTTGTGTGAGCTGTTGGTACACACCATACTCCTGTAGTTCTGTCTAAAAGGGACATTACTTTTGTGGCCTGGCTTTTTGCAGCTAACAAGCAGATCAAGCATGCTGGGAAGGATTTGTTCCAACTTCATCCTGCAGGGACAAGGTTAAGACCCAAGAGCCACAGGGGACAGCCAGTGTTTTCTCTCTGGTCCACTAGGGCTCCTCCCATTCAACTTGGCTGAGGGAGTCATCCTTCTGTGATTCCATGATGATCTTTGGCCCCCACCACAAATGTGAAGAAGCTGAAAGAAACTTACACATTCTGATGTTTCAAACACGTGTTGGGGGTGAGGGTGGGGAGTGGGGAGAGGAGATAGATCGGCCTGCTCTCTACAGGGGTCTCCCATTACAGAAATCCACTAAATCAGTGGTTCTCAACCATCCTAAAGCTGTGACCCTTTAATACAGTTCCTCATGCTATGGTGATCCCAACCATAAAACTATTTCATACTACTTCATAACTACATTTGCTACTGTTATGAATCATAACGTAAATATTTGGAGATGGAGGTTTGCCAAAGAGTTGTAACCCACAGGCTGAGAACCACCGTCCTACATAGAAGCAGGAAAGGCTCTGGGTCAGAGACGCTGCAGAAGTTAAGTCTAGTTAAAGCTGCGGGGGTTGCCCCAACACTTTCCATATAAATATGTACAACCCTTTTTATTCCCAGGAGGGATTGAGACAGTTTTGAAACTGTCCTAAGGTAGTTGTGGATTCTCTCTTGATTATTCTTTAAAAACATCCTCCCAAGGATTCACACTGGCACTGATTTGCTAGGGATTGTTTTAGGAAGTGACTAGGGAGGGAAATGTCTCCATTTAGGATAAACAACAACTTCCCCTTGCTTCCTCTTAACCCAAGATCCTTAGTTACCAGCCTGGCCTGTGGAGTAGCTAGGAAGGACACAGAAACTAAGACTTCTTGGCTCCTAGCATTGCATCCTTGTGTACTTGGTGAGTTTTGTGTTTTATAAAAAAGAAAGAACCAAGGTATGTTTGGTAGAGGTGCAGTCTGGTGAGGTGGGAGGGGGTGCCTCTGTGGGCCCATGCTGAGGCATCCCTTCCCCGCCCCCCAAAGGTACCAGCCACACGATGGATATAGAAAAAAGTTTACTTAGGGCATGAGAAGGGGAGTTGGAGTAGAGATAGTGGAAGAGAGAGAAGAGAGGCAGGACAGGAACAGGTGGAGGGGGGAGGGGAATGGAGAGAGAAGGGACAGAGGGTAAGAGAGTACGAGAGTGAGGAGGGAGCAAACAGCCCCTTTTATATTGAGTCAGGCATACTTGGCTGTTGCCAGGTAACTGTAGGGCAGAGCCTAGAAGGAATGCTAACAGTCATGACCAAGTCAACTCATGGAAGAACGGTGAACCATGAATTAAGAGTCAGTGAGGGGGGAAGGGCAGTGGTGACCCTCAGCTGGTCAGCCTCTCTGCCCACCACAGACCTCAGATGAACACCAGTGATTCCCACAGGATGCATTCATTTATGACCAGTTACCCCCAAATCCTAGGGGTGTCTGTGTCAGCTTGGGTGCATGCCTTGTCTATTCAAATTCTGCTCTTTCTCTGGTTGTTCATTCCAGCCTTTAAAACATGAGTTTTTTGAAGATTGTAGTTAATTTATCAGGAGCAGCACATGTCATGGCACAAGTGTAAAGGTCAGAGAATAACTTCCATCCATTCTCCTGCCCCATATGGGTTCTAAGGGCCAAACTCAGGTCATCAAGCTTCCAGTGAGAACCTTTCCCTGATGAACCGTCTCCCTGGACCCTCATTCAAGGCCTTTTACACATAGTGGTTGTATATTCATTCTGAGGAGAATATCCCAATCTAACATTTAAGAGCTCCTGGAAAGTGACTGGAACCTACTTGGCACCCCTGGGAATGAAACCCCATCAGATTGTTTATGCATCAGTAAATCCCACCCGCCCCAGAACAGACATGCCCTCGGCCTTCAACATCAGACCCACCTGGCCCCCTAGCAGTCTTAGGTTAGCTTCAAAGGCAACAGAGCCAGTTTTAATCAGGGGTGGTTTCAGGTGTCTCAGTTGCTTTCGTCTGCTAAATCCTGGACCTGGGGAAAGGTCAGAAGTGTTACAGACTTACTTATCAAGAAACGCTGGGTGGGGGGAGAAACCACTACCTTCCTGAGGCCCTGGAACCTTGGTGGGAATTTTGAGATACAGAGTGGGAATCACAGAATTCGGGCATGGAGCCAACAAGACTGTGTTCTGCCAGAATCCACAGAGGTGGGGAATTGGCTGTCTATGGAGGGTGATACAGGCAGCTTGCTGTTATCCTGGAAATTCATCTGATACATACTCATCCCCTGCCTCCTGCTAAGTTTCTTCATGGGGATTCATCGAGCTCTGGGAGCATGGGCTGAACTGAGCTGCAGGACACTTGCTCTGTCTGCCAGCTGCTGTGTTTGTCATGACTCCTATCGCCAAGAGACTGAGTGGCCTCTGTGTCTACTTCCCTGTGGCTGAGATACCTGCTCATCACATAGCCATGTGGAAGCAGGCCTGAAATTGAAGTCCAGAGGGAGCCAGCACGGTGGCCTAGCAGTCAGCCTGTTTGTTGGCTAATCCCCTTAGGGGGTGATTTGCCTGCTCCTGGGAGCTGAAGAAGTCCTTTTTTAAAAAAATCTTATTTCAACTTCTTTGGTTTGACTGAAGTGTCTTAAGGGGATAGTTGCACATTGAAATAGTTGCACCGATTGGGTCTTCTTTCAGTGGTCTGGAGTAGAGTGTTACATGGATAAAGGAGAGAATTTTGAGCAAACATATGCCTACTTTATCCTACAGAGGGGAGATATGCTCCCTTCCCATTTCAAAGACACACCCATGTACTGCCTAAAAAGGGGGAAAAAATCTAAATTGAGCATTGTCTTCCAGTTAATGTGGTGTGTGTGTGTGTGTGCATGTGTGTGTGTGTGTGTGTGTGTTTAAGATCTCTCAGAGGATTCATATAGGTTCTCAGGGGATCTAGCAGGAAAGCATGGACTTCTTGCCTAGGCTCTGCTTTCCCTCATGTAGAAAGGATGAAGATATTTTAGTGTGTGATGTGGGGCCTGTCTGTCAAGGACACATACTTCTTCCAGCCCTGGGCAACTCTCTGTGAAGATGACAACTGTGTCAGCTATGGGTTGAGTATATCCTGATATCAGAGTGACTGATATATGTTTTGTATAGTTTTAAAAGCTACCACCACCTTTGCCCAAGGTCGGCTGCACTCCTAGGCCCTCCCAGCTTTGCCTCCAGGAGGTGACCGAGCTACCAGCCCACTCCAGAGACCCTTGAATCAGAGGATAAAAGACATATATACCGTTTGTTACTTTACAACTTGCCTTCTAGGCATAATTGCTGGGAGTTACTAACTCCCACCTGGAAAAGCATGCCCTTATCAATTTATTATCTCTCTACCTGCTCTAAACTTAGTGGCTAGTCCCACCTATCCCCTACCAAACATACAGGGCCACCCACCTGTAGTGGAGGCCGCAGGCCCTAGCTGCCCCTCTACCCCAGGTCTTACATATTTGCTGTGTTTTTCCCGTTCCCAAGTGTGGCAAAACTCCTCTCTCCTTCCCTGCATCTCATTTTCCTCCTGAGACCCAGAAGTCTGTACCTTCCCCTCAGCAATTGGACCCTGGCCTTCTTTACTGACAAATCAAGAACCTATTGAGGAACAAGACCTTTGCATCAGACCCTCCCCTTACACTACCTTTTCTATAAAAAACAAACAAACAAACAAACAAACAACCCTCTTCTCCCAGATACAAATTAAACAAAGCCATAACAATCATGTAAATTACACAGTATGATATACAAATGACATCAGTCCATCAAATTTGTCAATTAAAGTACTTTACCATCATTCCTAACTAAAAGAGATATGATTCTATCTCTAGATTATGTTTAGAGTTTAGCCTGTAATGCCACCTGAAAACCATGCCATCTATAAACTCTCTCTCTCTCTCTCTCTCTCTCTCTCTCTCTCTCTCTCTCTCTCAATGTTAAACAACTTGAGTTTGATTATGAGACTTAAACTTCAACCCCTAGGTGTGGCAGAAGTTTCCCTGCCCAATCTATTTGCAGGAGGCCTATGATTAGACAGGAAAAAGGGAGGCAGAACTAAGGGTGCAGAGAGACAGAGAGGCAGAGAAACACAGGGGAGAGGGAGGAAGGAAATAGCAGCAGCAAATGTGGACCCGCTTAGTTTCAAGTAAATAGGTAGATATGAAATCTAAAGGTTAGGAAAATTGGGATAACTTTTAAAGTTGTGTGGGCATCTTGTGTATTGAGATTTTATTGATATATATCCATTGGTTAACTTTAAGCATCTAGAGTTTTGATTTACTGGATTACTGGAAGGTGGGTCTGAGGACAACCTAGTGGTTTATGGTTGTGAAGGAACTAGCAGCTCCAGAGATGAGCAAACTGGAGCTGGAAGCACAGTGACTGGTCGCTACAGGGGCTAGCTAGAGAGAGTAGCCTGGAGGACACCCAGCTGGGACTAGGCAGCCCACCGGTAGCCAGTGTTTGTGCAGGAACATGGCGGCTAAGCCAGGAGCCAGCTAGATGCCTCATTTCTAATACTACACCTAGGACTTTCCAAAACCATTGCTAGGTAGTGGAGGCTGGAAACTGTTGCTGAGGAAGTCTAGAAACTGTTGTTAACCCACTGTTTTTGCTTCAGGCCAGGTGGCGGGGCCTGGACTTGCCTGGACTTCCCCAGTTCTTGAAACAGAGATTTAGGCCTGGTCTCCCAAACTGCCAATTTAAAGCCAGTCATGGAGCCACGCCTGTCTCAAGGTGACACCTTAGAATTCTGCCCTGTGAGAAAGTGCCCAATTGTGTTCCCAAGGACCACAGAGATCTGCAGGACATGCCCTATGCACTGAGAATGCAATGTTTTTCATTTGAGTTCTCAATTGTCTGTCTAGAGCATACGTTTATCTAAAGAGGGATTCTGTCTTCTATTCCACAGGGTCCACCTGACAACTTTGTTGAATATTTTGTTACTAGAAGGATGATAGAGTGTTGGGAGCCACAATCGCCATTACAAGATGACGGTGACGACTGCTTCCGGGTTCCTCACGGAAGACCTTGATGCTAATGCGCATGCGCGAGAGACGCGCGCGCGTGCCTCTCATGCTAATTTAGGCTTACGCCAGGGACCAATCCAGATTAGACACACTATGTTCCGAGCACTGACTGACCATCCAGGATCCAGGGGCTGGGACTTTTTGGGCTATATAAGCAGCCGCTTTTCTGCAGTTCGGGGCCCTCTCGCCTGCAACCTAAAAGAGCTGTAATAAACCGTGTGTCAGAAGAATTCATCGTGTGTGGCGTCTTCCTTATCGGCGAGGCGGGCGCAACGCAATAGAGTTTGTATTGTAGCCAGTGTTCAATATAGTTCTCAAACATGGGTGAGGGGAGCTACATATCAGACAACATTTGAATAACAAAATAACATGTTCTACTCTTCAAAAAATTCCAATTGAGAGAGTTGAAGTGAAATCCTGGATTTGGGTGTGTGTTTTGGGTTTTAAGGAGCTCTGCAATTCTGGTAAATTTTTTCCTGCTTCCCACTGACCTCCCTCCAACTGAAAGAGCTTCTGAAATGACCTCCCATTGTTTAGAATATCAAATATAATTCTGCATCAATACCTGTGGTTTGGTTTTTATCATATCATTATACCACAGTACACCACAATTGTGTTAGAGATAATGTGATAGAAATGTCAACCAGCCACAAGTTAGAAATACTCACAGGCAAGAACAAAAGGAAGACTGCAAGAAAGGGAGATTCTAAAAGCAAAGGATGTGGTTCCCACTCTTATTGGGTCTCAACATTTGGGGATGAAACCAAAGTAGAGCTTATATGCCTTTGTCTTCTGGTGTCTGGGAGCTTGGTGATGGTCACTTCCATGATGTCCTGGATGGTGCTGCCTCTGAAGGCATGACATGGTGTCTCACAAAGGTTGCTTATCTCATAATAACCAATGTGAATCGAATTGTGCTCAACAATGTAAAAAAGATTTGGAAGCTGGAAGCATAAGGCCAAGAACAATGAATGAGGTGAATCGATACATGATTGCTGACTCAGGGAACAGAGTGAATGTGAGAACCAGGGCAGGACAGATACCCACAGTGTGTGGCTCTGAACTCCTGGAGTGCGGAATCTCACTCATCAACTCTGAATCTGTTTCAGGGTTCTGATAATCATCTACCATAAAAAAGTTTTCCCATACTTGGTGTTTTTCCCATCCTTCCTGGGAAGTCAAAATAAGCCATGACTCTAAACAACCAGGGAGCAAAGAGCCAAGCCCTGGGTCTGCCTTGTGTAGACGCTTGGATGTCCCAGTTCTCAGTTCTTGAAACAAATGAATCAAACCATTCAAGGAGAGACCTCCTCTAAGTCTACTGCTTGCCCACTACCATACGAAATCAGTATTTCCCAGTCAAGTTTCCATGTGGTGGGTTTATGGGTTGATATTTAGTCTCTTACCAAACTCATTTTTTTTTTCAGAGTTATACTTTAAATGATGCTAATTCATAGTTAAACATTTTTAATGATCAAATTCTCTTTCTGTCAAAAGCAGCCCTAAAGACACAATAAAGCGTACCCATCTCTGATAGATTATTTCCCTGCCACTGGAGAAAAGAGCCATTCCAAGTCAGATTAGATTATATTAAAGGCAGGTTTGTTGGGAAGCTGCATTTGGGTGGTTCACTGACCCCAAAGACAGAGAGCAAGTAAGTTGCCACAGGGAAATGGCAGGGGTAGAGGGAGAGGAGGGGTTAGGGGAGGGAAAAAGAAAGAGAGAAAGGTGCTCATGAACAGAGAGAGTAGGAGAAGGGAGAGCAAGAGAGACCAAGATGTCTAGATTATATTGGGAGGAGCTCTAGGAGAAGGTCAGCACAGCCCCTGGGCTGGAAAATTCAGGGCTGGGGTACAGTACACCAGGTAGTGACCAAGGGATGCTGGGAGAACCTGGAGGTCAGGTCTGCTTTGATATGCACATCAGTCCCTTGTCCCAGGTCCAAAACCAAACACCCCAGCCTCTTGTTGATTATAAATGAATAAGGGACACCACAGTAATTGTCCGGGTGGAAACCAAGCTATTTTATGAGCTTAAGAGTCTGAAGGTTTTGTTAGCCTGGAGTCCAGAAGGCTGGAGGTCTGACTCAAGGGTTTCAACACATCAGGGCCAGTCATTCTGCCTAAAGAAAGCAAAAATACCAATGATGAAAACACTGGAAGAGCTTTATCTTAGTCACTGTTCTGTTGCTAAGAAGAGACACCATAAGTACAGCACTCTTTTAAGAGAAAACACTTAATTGGGGCTTGCTTACAGTGTCAGAGGCTTAGTCCATTATTCTCATAGTGAGAAGCATGGCAGCACACAGGCAGACATGGTGCCTGAGTCATTGTTGAGAGCGACATCCTGATCCACAGGCAGAAAGAGCCTGGACTGACTTGGGCTTTTGAAACCTCAAAGGTCCCACCCCCACCCCACCCCACCCCCACCTCAGTGACACCCTTCCCCCAACAAGGCCACACCTCCTAATCCTTCTAATCCCTTCAAACCATTCCACTCCCTGGTGATTAAGCTTTCAAATCCATGAGCCTATGGGATGGGGTAGGGGATATTCTTATTCAAGCCACCACAGGCTTTATAATCAAAATGAGTATTTGAGGAGGATGGAAACTAGGCCTTTTAGTCCATCTTCAGGGTTCTGACATAAGCCTTAGGTTTCCACAGAGGAAAATTGGGGTGCAGGGTGAGAAGCATGCATGATTAAGCAGTCTTCTTCAAAACCTCATCTGATTTATTATTAGCTCCATTCTGTTAATGCAAAACGGCCCTGAAGAAGACCTTATTGTTTGTGGGGGCTGAGGACAGGAAGGTTTCCATGACTGCTCCTATCGTTAATCTCTATGTCAGTATGGGTGATTGACATCTAGAGTCCAATGGCATGCCCATAAGCACTCACCCTAGAATCTAAGCCACTGCAAAGGAGACATTGGCACAAAGGCAGAGATGCCAGGGCTCCATGCTGCTTTTCTGAGTTACCTTTGTGTGCCCAAGAGAGGAGCCAAAACTTTTGTAGCAAAACAGGTTCCATATCCCAGTGAAGAGTTATCAGAAGAGGTCAACCACAAGCTCAAATTTTGCATGGAAACTGAAATTGGTTAAAGTTTCTATAAGTCCACTATTATTTTAATATAGCATAGCATTTAAAATTGCTTACCACCAGGAAAGCAGAAATGAACACAAGTGAACCATATCTTACAGCCACATGTTTCAAGAACATAAATCCACATAAATATGCAGATTGAAATATCAGTGTTCTTTTCACAGGGAAACAGGTTGTGACAGACAGGTAATTACTTCAGGCTAGTTGTTCATCATACGTCCAATGCAGAGGCATGGAGGACCTACCATTCAGGACCTATTTGGGAAGAAATTTCTGAGGGATGTGGAGGTCACCCTTGTGAAGAAAAAAGTGGTAATGGAGAGCAAGGTGCCACAGGCTCCTGGGAGTCCTCAACAAGTCCTGATACACTGCATTAGAGGTAAGATGGCTCCCAGAACACAAGACAGCAAAAAGGAACGGAAGCCAGGGCAGTGTCTGTTTCCTGTCTTCAGCTTCCGGTCTTCATAGAAGTCCTAACAGGTGATATTGCCCTCCCCCAACTCCTGAATAACCTCACCATGCAGGGCTTTCATTGAGGCATGGTGGAGCATGGGATTAGCTTATAACACTCTATAAGCTTATGCCCTGTGCAATAAACTCAGATCTCCACTCTGATGCTGGTCTTTGGAGTCTAATTCCCAGGATTTGACACGTGACTCTGTCACCTCTCACCTCCATTCCTCTGTCCTGTTCCAACAGAAATTGATGAGAGATAGTCAAGTTGAATGGCAGACAAGACTTCTGGTCTTCTCCCTCTTCGTCTCCTGCAAAGTGTTCATCAAGTTCTGTAAATGTGAATGGCTACCTAGAGTCCTTAATTTTAGCATCAATTTGATTTTTATTATATATTAGTGGAGAATGTCAAACACTTTACACTTCTTACAACCAGCTGTCTTTCCCATCTTCTTTATTGTTAAAGGAATCTTTACGTTTAGTTGTTGGCATTTCGCTTTGTTTTATTTAGTTTTGCCTGGAAACTTTTGAGGTCATTTATCCTTGAAAAAAAAAATATCTTCTCCAATATGCCAGTGCTGTGAATCATATGGATATTCCAAATGTGTTGTCAGTGGTGGGTTGATAAATTCATTTGTTAGGAGAAAAAAAATCCTCTTTCGTATGTATGTGCTTCTCAATTTCTGTGCTATAATGTTCCACATCTGTCAGGCATTTAAGAACATCACCGATGCAAAGGTGGAAATAGAGGCGCACAGGTGGCTCTTGGGATTTGGTATGAGCCCATTTTGACAGAGTGCAACACATCACTGATTTAACACTTGCGAAAAGAACACATTCAATAACACATAATAGAACACCACAGAGCACCACCAAGGTTAAGAAATAGAACATTACCTGCAGTGAGATACCCTTTGCCATTTTGGAATCCCCTCTCCCCATTAGAGTTAGCCACTGGCCTCATATTTCGGGTAAACTTACCCTAATGTGTTTTACCTTTGCAACACGTAAGGATGCACCGGAAAGGTTCTGGTTTAATTTGGCCCATTTAGAACTCCAGACTGATGAAATCCTGTTCTGTGAGTTCTTTTGCCACTTGTTTATTTTATTCAAGGTAACATCCATGAGACTTATCCGTGCTGTTGCCTGTAGTGATCGTTCATTCACTTTCATTGCCGGATAGTACTACAACCTGGGAATATTCCCAGGAATGTACTGGAGCCAGCTTGCCCAGATTGAGAACTGATTGTTAAATGTTCATGGGTTCTGTAAGCTAATTAATGGACTATTAGGAGCTTGAAACTGGCCCTGGAGTGAGGATTTACACCACGGAAATTGGCAGGTGCTATGAACTAGAGCTTTTCTCTCTGGTGTTAAACACCTGTCAGCTTGCCAGTAACCGTATAATAACATGTCTATTCTGTAGTACATAAAAGTTTGGTTTACTTCCAGTTTTTGTCAATAAATATTCTCTCATTCTCTTCCATGTGTGTTGGTAGAATGGGCTCTCATTTCTAAGTGGGGAGAGAGAGAGAGTACTCCCAGATGAAAATACTTAGGCCATGTGGTACATACATATTTACTTTTAATTGGTAGTCTCAAATCATTTTCAGCCTTGAAGGTTTTTGTTTGTTTGTTTGTTTTTTGAGAATTGCTATTTACTCCTTTAATTCTTATTTCACACACTAGGATTGACAGACAGACTTACACTTTTACTAGACTACTGGTTGTATACTTATAGGTTATTGTTTGGTTTCAGACCCCGGAACAAGCAGCTGAGGTACGTATTTTACATACCAAAGCTGACCTGGTCTCCAGGTTCTCCCAGCATCCCTCAGTCCCTATCTGGCATACCTTGCCCCTAACCCTGCCCTTCCCCCAGTGGCTCTTTGCTATGTAATCCAGACATTTTGGTTTCCCCTTTCTTCCCTGCCCCCCCATTTCCTTCTCCCTGTGTGCCCACACACTCTCCCTTTCTCTTCCCTCTCCCCTCTGTCTCCCTTCCCATGGCATCTTCTCCAACCTTCTTCTTCTTTGGGACCAGTGAACTCTCCCACCTGAGAACAGCTTCCCAATAAATCTGCATTTTTATATATTTTAATCTGGCTTGAATTGGCTCATTTTACCCGTGGAGAAATAACATCAGTTATTATGTATCATATATCAAAGAGTATTTTTCCAAACATTTTTAATTGGGTTGTTTGGCTCATTTGATATTTTTTCTTATGTAAAAACCATGTGTTGTAGTTTAAATATGGTTGGCCCAGGGAGTGGCACTATTAGGAGTTTGGCCTTTTTGAAGGGAGTGTGTCACTGTAGGGGTAGGCAATGAGACCTTCCCCCTAGCCATGTGGGAGCCAGTCTTCTTGTAGGCCTTCAGATGAAGATGCAGAACTCTCAGCTCCTCTGCACCATGCCTGCCTGGATGCTGCCATGCTCCTGCCTTGATGATAATGGACTGAACCTCTGAACCTCTAAGCCAGCCCCAATTACAGTTGTCCTTATAAGAGTTGCGTTGGTCATGGTGTCTGTTCACAGCAGTGAAAGCCTATGACAACATCTTTCCCTTATGCTTTTGCTTTCTTTTTCTTGCTGATTTTCAGAGTCTGCTATGTAGTCTAGATATTCTAATGCAAGCATCTAATATTACAAACTTTCCTCTATTTCTTCTTTAGCTCTTCCTTGAAGAATGTTTTTAGGTGCTGGGGTACTTTGAATGAGAATGTCTGCCCTGAAAGTTGTTTGAGCACTGGGTCACCAGATTGTATCATTCGGTGGGGAGGTGGTGCGATCTTACTGGAAGAAGTTCATCATCACCGAGGCCGGGCTTGAAAGTTTATAGCCTAGCCTTTTTTCCAGCTTACTCTTCCTGTTTCTCGATGGTGGCTGAAGATGTGATTTCCTGTTTCTGTTGCCATGCATCCACTTGCTGCCATGTTCCCCAAGTTAGACCACCTAGAACCATAACCCAAAATAAACCTTTCTCCCATGTTTTGCGCTCAGTCATAGTACTTTATCACTGCAATATATACTACTCTAACAACAATAACATCTCATCTGTACTTAATGAGGGTGTACTAGGACTAGCTGGATCCATCTTCATCTTGTGTGAATGATATCTGCTTGATACCCTTTTAACCTTTACCTCTCTGAAATTCTTCCTTTCTCCCAGAGTGAGGTCTTAGCCTAAGGGGCAGTCTATCAGAAAGTAGAGTAATCATTCTAAAGAACCTATCAACCTTTCTCTTTATAGTAAAAATGTGAATTAAAAATACACTGAAGCATGCAGCGTGACATACACTTGTAATCCCAGCACACAGGAGGCAGAGGTCAGAAGATGCTGAGTTCAAAGCCTTCATGGGCTACACAGTGAGACCTTGTCTAATCATCATCATCACTGAATTGTTTATCAGCCTTCTGGCTATGATCAAGTATAGTACCCATTTATATCAGTTTGATATCTCCTGTTCCTCTATCTGAGAACAGTGTATTTGATGGTTTTTTCCAGCTGGGAGATAGAATAAGAACTTGATTCCCTGATTCCAGAAATTCTAGTACTTCAGTACTTCTGGAAATGTGGACCACTCAGAGTACATACAAAGGAAAAAAGATGATGGACGAAACTCACATACTTACTGGCCACACACACACACACACACACACACACCCCTGCCTTTGTTACTCTCTTGACCCCCTTCTGTTGCCAGCAGGATACAATTCCACTGGAGGGAGATATATAGAAGTCTGGCAAGATTACAGGTATGCTTACCCTTGACCTAGCAGGGCTATGTGCTATAGCAAAACACTGGGAAAAACCCAAATGGCTACACTGGGGTGTAACTGCAGAGTGTTTTGCAGCCACAGGGCTTATCCCCATCATGTACAAGGTGAAAAAGAAATGCTACACAATAACACAATTATTATGTTATCATTTCTATAAAACAGGGAAAGAAATACAAACAGCTATAGACATATGGTACGATGTCTGGCCACATGTTATATTAAGTTACATACATACAAATAATAACTATAGCATTATTCTATGTGTATATAAAAATCATACTAAAACAACGATGATAACTTGTGAATTTTATAATTTTAATAAGTATTTAATATCTAAAAATATTATCTATGTAGGAAATAGAAAGAAAATAGAGTAGGGAGGAAGTCAGTAACAAAGCTTATTCTCTGATCTTATCTTATTGATTTGACATCATTATGGAATAAAAATGGGAAATTTAGGACTAGCCATGGTGCATGCCTGCAACTCTAATACTCAGGAGGACAAGACAGGAAGATTGAAAGCTCAAAGCCAGGTTGAGCTACAGTGTGAGACCCTGTCTCAAAAAGTGTTTTTAAAAATTCTAATTATTAAAAAAGAAACAGTGGAGGCTGGAGAGATGGTTTAGTGGTGACTTGGTTTTGTTCCCATTGCTGTGAAGAGACACAAACAATTGGGGACTTGTTTACAGTTTCAGAGGGTGTGTCCATGATCATTGAGATAGAGAACATGACTGTAGGCATGCAGGCATGGCGCTGGAGCAGTAGCTGAGAGCTTGCATCTGATCCACAAGCTGCAGATGGTGCTGGGGTGTAGGTTGAAGCAGTGAAGTCTGGCACAGGGTTTTGAAACCATCAAGCTCATCCCCAAAGACACACCTCCAACAAGGCCACACCCCCACTCCTTCTTAAACAGTCCTCCAACCTACAAGAACCAAACATTCAACAACATAAGTCTATAGGGCTCCATTCTCATTCAGACTACCATAGTAAATCGCATCGTTGGCTGCAGATCTCTTAGTTAAGCCCTAAGAACAGCATATTCTGTCGAACAATGAAGACAAGGTATTGTCCAACAGAGTAGGATTTTTAATACTTCCCAGTGTCATTTGCTTTAGGCAGCTATTTTTCCTGATTTTATATTAGATCTTCCCAAGGTCCAGTCTTGTCTTGAGAAAGGGTTCTTGGGAAGGGGTGAATGGGAATGGCAAAAGAATGACTCAGAGTCAATGATGAATGCAAGCTGACAGCTGTGTTCTCTGCGTGAGATAGAGATAGCTCTCTCTTGCAGACCATAGCCCAGTCTTTTAGTTGTATTAAGCTACCTCCTTAGGAATTGGATATCAGTTTGATCATTTACCCAGGTTCCCTTTTGATTATTAATGAATTGGCATTTTATGACCTTAGCCCCTTGACTCTAAAGACAGACCCGCATGGCTGAAACTGCCAGAGTTGTGCTGCTTGCTGGAGCTGGAACATGGTCCCCTTGTTCTATTACATCATCACCAGCTTTCTTTTTCCAAATCCTTCACTGCCTAAGCTTGGCTGTCCTGGAACTTACCCTGTAGACAGACTTTAAACTCAGAGATCTGCATGGCTCTGTCTCCTGAATGCTGGGATTAAAGGCTTGTACACCACACCTGGACCCAAGCAGTTTTTCACCTAGAACGTGCTCTGTCCCAGGCTGGCCTTGAATTTAGAAATCTGCTTGCTTTTGTCTCCTCGGATTAAAGGTGTGTTCTACCATACATGGGCCTAAGCTTTTCATGGCCACTATTCCTCAAGATCTGGATCAAAAGCCTGTATCTTATATTTCTAGATTGTAGTTCATTTCAGATTAAAAGTCCAAATTATTCTTTTTCCCTTTCATAATCCAAGTTTTTGCCTCTACTGGCCAAATCATGCTTCCTTCTTTAATATTTTTCTGATTAAGCTGGCTCATTAGTGCAGCTGCCTCTGTTCTTTCAGGTCTGTGAAGCTCCTCATACAATTCATCCTTATATTTTGCATAGTTGAGAAACCTGTAAAGAATAGTTCTTACATTCTTTTATATAGTCTTGAACTCATATTTTCAGAGTTCTTTCCAACAGCCTTAAGGGCTGTCCTGAAGGCTACAATGCTACCTGAGGAACACCAGAGACACATTCTTGTTTCCCAGAATCATGCTGCTTCTGATTATCATGAGGTCACTGACCTTGGCAGGGAGAACATTCCCCAATAACCTTGGCAGGAAAAAATATTCCCTGAAGGAGGAACATAAAGTAAAATATTTATATCATTATGCAAACAAGCCTTATGCACAGCAACCATCAGCGTGGAAGAAGACTCACATCCTGCTGGCCCTGCTCCATGGGCAGGAAACTTGTCACACTATTCCTTCTGTGGCCATACCAGACCAGGCATGATTCTTTATTTGCTAATTTTTTCCTTACTAGATTCAAAAACAAGAGCTATCTCAGAGGCACAGGCCTATAATCCTAGCAAATTAGGAGGGAGAAGCAAGAGGCTGCAAGTTGAAGGCCTTCCTCAAATACAAGGTGAGTTCAAGGCCAACCTGAGTATAACCCTGTCTCAAAATGAAAATTATAAAAGAACCAGGGACAGACCTCCTTTTGCCTGTCATGTGAGCATCTGAGGTTCTAAAGAGACCAGGAGGATGAGACAGCTCTAACCCATGATGTCTTCTGTGAACCTAGACCTGGTCATTCTCTTGCTTCACCATTTCACTGCTAGTTTTCTCCACTAACATGGTCAGGATACTCTCAGCCCCATCACCATCACCATCACCATCATCACCATCACCATCACCATCAGCCAGTGAGAAGGGAAACGAAACATTGGTAAACCATTCTCATTTATGTATTTACCCAAAACTGTCTGCAGTTCCTGCACCATCCCACAGGACAGACGTTATACACATGGCCACATCTAGTTTTCGAAGGTCAGGGACAGTAATTTTAACATGAGGACTCTAGAACTTGAAAGATTTCACCAATGATAAGAAGTAGGGGTGGGGGCTCTGTAGGTACCTACAAGCTCACAGACCCATGAAGTGGCAGCATTGAGAAATCTTCAGGAAAGTGCGTAGTGACATCCTCTTGCCTCTTTCTGGTCTCATTCTCTGGTCTCACTTTTTCCCCACAAGTTTTCCTGTCTCTTAATTGAATTGCCTCTTTTATTTACATTTATTTATGTATTTATGTATTTATTTATTTTATGTATGTATGTATTTATTTATTTATTTTGCATATGACTCTGTAATATATATAAGAGTATGTTTGTGTATTTGCATGTGTGTGTATGTGCATGTACACACACATGCTTGTATATGCACACATGTATGCACTGTAAGGGTATTAGAGGACAACTTGAAGAAGCTGGCTCTTTCTACTATGTGGATCCGTAAGCATTAAATTTGAGTCTTCAGGGTCAGTGGGAAGCACCTTTACCCACTGAGCCATCTTACTGGCTCCCTGAATCTCCTCTTTTCTCATTTTGGGATTCTAGGTATTCAAAAGTAGCCATAGTCTCTGTAAACACACCCAGTTTTTATCTCTGCCTTCCATCTTAGATTGAAAACTAAGAAGTAAGGGGAATGCTAAAGGAAGAGCAATGGATAGGGCAGGTTCTTTATGAGCCCTCAAGCCTGGCATTGAGCTTATAGAGACCATGTGGGAACATAGCAATATACGCCTCTAATAACTAGACTTGAGAGGGAGAATCAGGAAGTCAAAGTCATCCTCAGCTGCATAAAGAGTTTGAGGGCAGCCTGTGTTACCTGAGAGCCTGGGTCCAAATAACCAAAACTAATGTAACAGAAGTAAAACAGAAACTATTACAAGCCTAAAGTTTTGCCTGGCAGAGATTCTTACTCATTGTGTTTCATGCCATCAGTCTTATGTCATCAGTCTTTGGTTTCATGTGATTATTTAGGATGCTTGTCTTTGTCTGCTAGATACTAGGGCTATAGGGTAAGAAAATGAAGGGGGTTGGAGGGAGGCGACTCACCCACCTTCTAGAGACCATGTACTACAGACCTGAGTTCTCAACATTAGAGTCACCAGAGAGCTTTGCATTGCCGCTCAGCCTGAGGCTCACCGTCAGAACCTATAGAAGAAGCATGCACACACTTTGCAAGCCCACCTACAAACAGATAGATGTAGAAGAGCCAATAACTCATCAGTAACTGTGCCGTGGCTCTGGCTGCTCAGATATATAACTCCTGGCTGGCAGAGCCTTATGTATATGTTTATTCAAACTAAAGAGCATTTGGGATACAGGATGGAAACCAGAATCCTGTGAGATCATTCAGTCACCTGGGAGTAAAATGCACAACAGTAAATGTGATTCCTGGCTCAGCTGATGCATCTGAGACAGTTCCTCTGTTCTCTCTTCCCAATTCCCAAGGGCAACCTCTTATATCTTAGTATTGCTGCCAGCATGGAGGGAGGAGAGGACATCTGGGGAAAGAGCAAGGGATCTCTCTGGAGTGGTGCCTGTTTCTATATCTCTCCTGTCTTGTTGCCTGTCCTGTTGTTCCAGATGTGCCTCTACTTACAAAACAAGTGAGAAGGGGTAGAAGGGGAGCGTTGCTGCTTTAGAGGCCTCTCCAGTAGGAGATGGTGCCTTGATGGAGCAGCTGCTTCTCAGAAGAGAGAAGGAAGTTAGCATGGTTTCTGTGGCTGTGATAAAACACTGCGGCCAAAAGCAGCTTTGGGGAGGAAAGCGCTTATAACCCAAGACCCCTTGCTCAGTGATGGCACCACCCACATTGAGCCTGAAGGCACAGACCTGCAATATCAGCTTCTCAGGGGGCTAAGGCAAGAGGATCACAAGGTCAAAGTCTATTTGGATTACAGAGTAAGCTCAAGGTCATCCTGGATAACTTAGTGAGACTCTGTCTATAGACAAACATGATAGAAGAGCTGCAGATACAGTTTAGTGGTAGCGTGTCAGCTGAGTATGCTAGAGGCTCTGGACTCAATTCTCAGCAGAGGGAAGACATTAGTTCCCCTAAAGATCTGTGTCATCTAATATATAATTAATTAAAATGCAATTTTATCCTGAGGAAGAGAGCTATGATTTAGACACCTCTAAGTCTCCCGGATATGTTCATTCATAGAAATAAAATGACATATACTTTTCTTCAGGAATCTTGCAGAATGGAGCCCTCTCTGAAAATCCACGAGCTAACACCTATTTCTGTAATGGCTATGCTGCTGGCCTTCACCTTCTGCTTTGGATGTGTGGGGTTTGCTCTTTTACAACATCCCACAGGTCAACCTGGGGTCCTCTCCTGATTGTATAAGGTCAGAGATAACGCAGATGGTATTCAATGTCTCTCTTACTTTCTTATTTTCCTCCTCCTCCCCCCACCTACGGTGTGTGCCATCCTCTTCCAGTCCAGCGAGGCCTGCTATCAGGCTACAGAAAGGACTCCACCATATAAAGAGGAGGTGTGGCTAGTTGGTGAGATCTGAAGGTTGACTTTGAAAAGTATACCCAGTTTCAAGTTCCTTGTCCATCCTCTGTTTCCTGTCTAGCATGAGTAACCTCCTTCTCCACAAAATCCCACCAACACTGCCTTCTGCTTTAGCATGGACCCAGAGCCAACAGATAAGGACTCGGGGATGATAACACATTGAAACCAGGAGCTAAAATCTTTCTTTTTAACTTACTCTTTCAGGTGGTTTGGTCACAACAAGAAAGCTGAGAGCTACATCACTCGATGGCTAAAACTCACAGGCTAAAACAGTGTTCCCCTCACATACTTCAGATTTCATCTCTTGAGACACGTCTCTTAAGACGGACATGACTAAGGGAAAAACGATGGCCATTGTTGTCAGTATTGTGGGGAAAGCAGTATTCATGATGAAAGCAGTAGAGAGAGAGAGGGAGGGAGAGAGAGAGAGAGAGAGAGAGAGAGAGAGAGAGAGAGAGAGAGAG
>NW_021604604.1:11815146-11832356 GCF_004785775.1 Grammomys surdaster | reverse complement strand
AGAGAGAGAGAGAGAGAGAGAGAGAGAGAGAGAGAGAGAGAGAGAGACGCTTCCCCTTTGTGGGGGCCAGGAGAGAAAGACCAGGGTACAATGAGAATTTTGGGGTAGCATTCGCGACTAGGTGCCATTAGGACCTTCACTGGTTCAGCTAGTGTGACCATCGGGAACCAGGAGGCTGAGCAGAGAAGATGGTGTTTGGCAAAAGTAGCTGAGAGTCTGGTGGGCCGCGGGGAGTAGAGCTAGTTGACAGCCAGCTTGGAGCGGAGAACAGGCAGAAGAACCGCAAACCTTAGCATCTGCCAGACTTGGCAGGTTCTCGGTACTGCTGGCAGCCCCTGCTGGAAATCTGTTTACCCCGAGAAGGGAGCATCAGATAAGCTTGGCGGTGGAAGACAGCCATGAGTCTCAGTTTTAAACGCTGCAATTGGAGGGAGACACAGAGCTCATCCCGGGGGAACTTGAGGCTGGTGAGACGCTGGGGAACCTGAGGCGACGTTTGAGTCTGGGGTAAAACCTGTTTGGTTTATACCAAATTTATTCCAGGAAAATACCATCTGCAGTTAGAATTTTAGAAAGATGGTTACTGGCTTAATATTAGGTCCTGAAACTATAAATTTGATCTTCTTTTGCTTTTTTTTTAACCTAGTTTCCTCTTTATTCAAGTAACATGCAGTTCATGTAAAGACACTTTTGAAGAGGCAAGTTATTTTTGTGGCTGTGTTCTGTTCAGGTGATTTAACCTAGGACTCTGCATGCCGTGTAAGTACTCTGCTGCTAAGCTTAACTCCAGTCTGCTTCAGTGTTTCATTTTGAGTCAGGTAGTGAGCCCAGTCTGACTTCGAACTTGCTCTGTAGCCCAGGAACATCTTGAACTTGTAATCCTCCAGCCTCAGCCTCCCAAACAGCTTTTTCAGCTTGTGCTGCCAGATCCAATGAAATACATAAACATTCTAATTGTTTTTCTTAGAAATGTGTGTTTTCATGAGATGGAGGAGGGCTGAATAAATGCATGCCACAAGCTTCCAAAGCAGCATATGGGCTATTCAAACACATGAGCCTCCCTCATAGAGGCAAAGCGGAGGGGCGATGGGATGCGGGGTTTGTGGAGGGGAAACCAGGAAAAGAGATATCATTTAAAATGTAAACAAATAAAATGATTAATCATAATGATAATAATAATAATAAAACACATGAGCCTGTGGAGAGGGGCATTTAACCCTCAAAGTCTGACAATATAAAAACCTGAGGTGTTGACTCAGGCTAAGGTGAGCCTCCAGCTTGTAGGCTTCGAAGCCAGGAGTATCCATGATATGATATAAAATCCTGAGTATTGACTGTGAGCATTCGAAATCTAAAAGTCCAAGAACCAGGAGCCTGAATGTCAGAAAATTGACATCCCAGCTGAAGGCAGGCAGGCAGGCAGACAGGCAGACAGGCAGACAGGCAGACAGGCAGACAGGCAGACAGGCAGACAGACAGACAGACAGACAGACAGACAGACAGCAAATGGCACATTTCTTCTGTTCTAGTCAAACCCTGGATGACCTGAATGATACTGAGAGACCTGTACATACTGAGAGAACCACATACTTCCTTCAGTCTTACCAAGTCAAATGCTAACTCTTCTATAAACACTCTCACAGACACTCCCAGAAACAACTTCATGGGTGCCCGATACCTATTTGGTCCAGTCCAGTTGACACATAAAATTTTAATGGACTACATAACCACAGAATGCTGGTTAACTAATGGTTCATGGGTGTTAGGGGTGGGGGGAATAAGCCATGATTTACAGCATTTGCTGGCTTCTGTGGTGTAAATGTTCTCACCATGACTACTTTCAAGCTTCAAAGTCCCACAGGAAGTCAGTCAATGCAGTGTTAGGAGTAGAATACCATGATTGTATCTCACATACAATATGATCCAAAATATAGTGGGATAATAGTAAACATCTGAGACCAGACAGAAAAAAGTGTGTGTGTATGTGTTGTGTGTGTGTTGTGGGGGAGGGAGTTTCAAGTAGCTCAGGCTAGCCTCAAACTTGCTATGAAGCTGAGGGTTGTCTTGAACTTTTAATCCCCCTGTCTTTACCTCCCAAGTGTTGAGATTACAGGCATGTGTCATCACGTCCAGATCTCCAAGCAGGAAAAAAACCAAGATGTTATTATTTATTTGGGGGTAAGTTGCACCTGCAGAAGCCAAGAGGCCATGTGGGGGTGAGTTCTTTCCTTCTATCATGTGGGTGACGGGGACTGAGATCAGGCCATCGGTATTGTTCCTGGTCTGCATTTCCACATGATGCCAAGGAGTGCTACACTGGATTTTTAAATGTCTAAATGATCTTGAAGTGTTTTAGATCAGGGTCTCACTGGGCAACCTAGAACCCAGGCTTGCCTCTAACTTACTATGTGGCCCTGAATTTGTGATCTTCCTGCCTCATCCTCTGAGAACGGGTATCCTCCGCACGTGCTTCTGAAACCAGCTATTAGGCTAAGTGATTTGTAATGAGGAGTCTCCACGTTGCCGTCCGACTCACTTCTGCTCCTTTCTGTATTTACTTTACATTTACGTTTTTACTTTAGTTTGTGTGGGGCGGGGGGCATGCAGGCCCCATCTGAAGGTCAGAGGTCAAACTGGGCGTCAGCCCTCTCCTTCCACCATGTTTGTCCAGCGATCAAATTCAGGTCCCCAAGCCTGTTGACAGACACCTTTACCAGTTGACTCAAATAAGCCCCTGCTTTTGTTTTTGAAACCACCAACAGGATTATTACTTTTCACTGAAGACCTTTCCTGGAAAATCAACTCTTCCCTATCCCCATATTCAGCTCAGCAGTTGTACTCAGCCCTGAGGGCTTTGCTTTGTGTTTGTAAGACGGTGTGCTGAAGGACAGAGGCCCTGTGGCCTAGCTTGTGCCGGTGTGCTGACTTCTACGGCAGCTGTAATGGAGCAACCTTGCTTTGCTACCATAGGAAGCACTTTCACTTAGACATTCGGTAAAACTAAGCTCTCATCTCATATCTAAGACAAAGCTGGGGTCTTATTTTTTAAAACATAATTTTATTAGTTTTTTCTGTCACTTGGAACCAAGGTATCATGATTGAGGTAGTTTCATATATGTATGTGTGTATATGCATGTGTATATTCATGTGTGTATGCATATATGTATATATGTGTATATATATATGTATACACATATACACACACATACACGTATGCAGTCTGTCCCTATTAACCAGGCAGGTGACTATTTATCACCTATAAAATGCTCAGCGTTCTTTCCCTGTTGCCATCAGCAGCTCACTGGTGTTCTTTACAAAAGGCTAGATCTGTAGGAGAAACAGCATGGCAGCCTTTACATAAACACCTGGGCCACGCAGCCACAAAGGCATCTAATGCAGGACGACCTAATTGAAGACTACCTGAGAGACCAAATTTTGCTGATGCAGACAATGCCAGCCAATCAGGAAGGCTGCTTTCTTGGGACCCATGAGGCACGAGTGGAGGGTATTAAAGGATCTTACGGCAGTGTTCAGACCTGCTCTTGGAGCCTGTGGTGTTGATTCCGCACGACCTCATCTCCAACTCCCAAGGGCAGGTTGGGTTGGGCAGCAGGCAGTCCAGGACACAGGCAACGTGGAGTAACTAAATGAAATGTTTGCGTTTGGGTGGCAGGCACCATAGCTGTCTGCTAAGTATGACTGTCCCCAGAGTCCAAGGAAACGCAGTTGAGCGTGAAGCCTTGCCAGGAGGTCTCCTCAACAGCACACCTCAGTCCCTGCTCTTAGTGCCACATCTCTGCATCACTGAGACTTCTACCACCTTGCTCATGTTATTACAGTTCCAAGTGAGGGCACCTAGTGAGGGCACCAAGCAGCCACTGCTCTCAGTAATCTAATAAACTTAGTGGCTGAGACGATCCTTCCGAATCAGATCACTAGCTCAGTTATTTACTAGCTATGTGGTTGGGGTCAAGTTAGCCTTTCTGGCCTTTATTTTCCTCTTCTGTAAAATGGGATTCTATTTTGTTTTTTGTACAATTTGTGCTCCCAGCAAATAGATAAAGTTCAAAACGATGACACTAGGAAAATAAGCCAGACCCCTGGGCCTCATCTTGGTGAAATCTCCTCCAAATGGTCTCTGATGCTTCAGAGCCATTAAAAGTAATTTTATATTCATGTGATATGTATCTTCCAACCAGAGTGGTACCCCTCTTTAATGGTCCTGAGCATCTTTGAAATAACATGGGAATTATAGCCATGATTATTCTGCTTTTTTTTTTTTTTTTTTTTTTTTTTTTTTTACCACCCGCAGGTCCCTTTTAAAGAAAGATCTCCTTGGGGACATCAACAAGGCCAGCTGCCCTAGATTCAGATTGTTAAACTTTTAATTTAGTTCTACTGTGAGAGGACCAAATGTCTCCCTGAAGCTCTCTGATGTCTGAGCAAGTGTTAATCTTTGGAAGAGCATTTTTTTTCTCTTAATGCCTTGATGTTAGCTACTCATGAAATATTGCACTTTTAAATGAAGTAATTGCAGTCTAGCTTCTATTCCAGTGACCAGAAGGGGCTTGCTAGAAAAAGACTGTCCTGTACCTTCACTGCTGGGTTTCTCTGTATAATGGAAAGTCCAGTTCTGCTGAGGGTGATGGCTCCTGAGAGAAGAACTTGGATTTTAGGGGTGTTCTCTTCAAATCTGCTATGTCACCTCTCCTTTCAAGGACAGTTAGACAAATAGAAGATATGGCTTCCTGGTTCTTAGGTGAGCTTTTCAACTTGGACTCATTGGAATTGCCTTATAGAAACAGTAGTGATCAATAAAGGAGATGAAAAAGAGGCTAAGCACAATTCTTGATGGATCTGAAGTCAGTACAGCTGACACAAGTCCTCTGAAGAGCCTCCCTGGGATAGAGCCCATGTACAAGCAATCCCACACACTACTGGCCAACCACCTACAAACAGCCGTGCACATGAGAGGTTCTTTATATATGTGGTCTCACAGCTCCTGATACAATGGTAAGGAATGCTATTATCATTTCCACCTCACAGATTCCATTCTAGGGCTGGAATGACTTGGATAAACATCCCCTAAAGGTCCACATGTTCAAGGCTCTGTCTCCAGGATGGTGCCGTTGGGAGGTGGTAGCACCAATGGAATGTAGGATCTAATGGGAGGTCCTTAGGTTAGCAGAGGTACATATTTGAATTGACGTGGGAGATGGCCTCTGAAGTTGTAAACAAGCCCCCAGTTTAATGCTTTCCTTGACAAGAGTTGCTTCGGTTGTGGTGTCTGTTGGTAGCAAGAGAACAGTGATTAAGACTCCGAGATAATCTTTTTTCTCTCTCTCTTCATAAGTTAATTATCTCTGGGTTCTGTCATGGTGATAGAAGGTTGACTAGCACAGAGGCTGCTGACCCCTAAGCCTTGCCCTTTCTTGTATGGCCCTTACTGACCTCTCCCCTAGAGCTGAAATGACAGCTTAAAGACAGGGCTGCTCAGAAAACCATTGTCTCTACAAGTGAAAGCCTCACATCTTCTCATTTGCTATTCTTTATCACTCAATGGCTTCAGTACAGTCAAGGGAGGGTCACAGCATAAGCAACTCTCAGCTCTGAGGCATCCTGGTGTGTGATCTTGTGATGATGGGAAAGGCTGCGTGTAGTAAATGGTGACCTCCTTTCAGATCTACATTGAATTGAAGCTCTGCTCCTAATATGGTGGTGCTGTGAGGAAAGGACTTTGGCAGGTAATTAGTGTTCAATGGGTGAGCTGTGAATGTCTTTATTAATAGAAAGAGGAGACAGCAGACATCTCTCTCTCTGCATGTGCCCGTAGGAAAAAGCCATGGCTGGACTCAATGAGAAGCTGGCTTTCTGTAAGCCAACACAAATGCCTTCCCAGAAAACAAGCTTCCCGAGCCTTGATCTGGGGTTCCTAGCACCCTAAATTATGGAGGAATCAATTTCTATCTTTCAAGACACATGACCTGTGCCCTTTTGTTATGGTTTACCCCAAGTAAACCAGCACAACAGCGAATGCCATTCTCAACGCCATCACCAACTATTCAACGTAAGTCTACGGGAGAGATGCTTTGTTATTGTGCATCACAAATGAGAGGTCTGATGTGTGGGAAAGCCACATGCCTTAATGGTGAAAGGCTGGACATGCCTTGCATGCACACAGACAGACAGACACACAGACAGACACACACACACACAGAGACACACACACACACTGATGCACCAGTGAAAAGGCTGTCCTGGTACTAGTGATTAGGGTAATGCAATACTGAAAATCAGAAAGATGCACTCTTTCTGATAGGATGATAGGCTCACTCTATATCTTGTCCTACATCTTGGTGGTGTCTCTATGGGTATATAGATTTGTCAAAATTCATCAACCTATGCACTAGCATGTATGTTATATAACTTGTCACTCAAGATGATCACAGAGTTAAAATAGTTTTCTAAATGAATAAAGAGACATAAGCTGAGCCAGAACTCTTAGTTCTGACTTCACCACATATCAATTATGTGATAGTATTCAAGGCACACAGCCTGTGACTTCATGTCTTTAGATTTTTCAAATTCCATTTTCTCATCTTGTTCCCCCCCCTTCTCAGATTCGTGTAGCTCAGGCTAGCCTCAAACTTGCTATGTATCTGAAGATGACCTTGAACTCCTGATCCTCCTTCCTCCCAAGTGCTGAGAAAACAGACTGCTATCTTCTTAAGATGTATTTTAAGAGTGTTATAAAGGTAATTCATTCCTTTATACATCCATGCAATGAGTATGTAATGAACACCTGCTACATGTCTAGCGTCTGATCAGGTAGACAGCAGGGAACTACCATCTGGAAGATGTACTAAAACCCAAAAGCCCACCAGGGCCCCTGTGACCATGGAGCTGATTGCCCGGGGAGGGAAAAAGAAGAAACAACTAGCAAAATGATAGTAATGCCATCGGCTACATGTTAAAGGAGACGCTCCTAGAGGAAAGCTTCCAAGTTTCAAAGTAGGCGGAAAGGAAAGTTGTGCAAAGATCAGGAGATGGGCTCTGTGTACAAAGATCTTAAGGTCCAGGTAGAGTGTTTGCATGATATGCATGAGATCCCAGATTCTAACCCTTATACCACCAAAAAAGAAGTTAATAAAAAAGGTGAACTTAGCACCAGGCAAAGTCAAGAGGTGCCATAGAGGCCGCTTAGTAAATTTCCTTCATCACTGAATGCTGAGTGGCATTTGCATCAGTGACTGAGTACCACAGTCTGTGTAACGTTAACAGGCTCATGGGCCAGAGACAGATGGAGCCCATCCAGCTTCCCACTGAGCTCCTGAAACGGAAGACTTCTGTAAGCATTTTGAGTTGTTCTCATGAGACGTCATGGCTAGCAAGCTGAAAAAACTGTGTGGCAATTTGCCAGCTGCCTGATTTTAAATCTAGTCCCTTTGGTGGAAAATGAAATTGAGAACAAATTTTAGAATTCTAATTGGAATCTGTCCCCTGCAGGGAGAAGTCTATTTTTATGTTTCAATACATTACCCTGGAGAATTCTGGGAACCCAGCCTGTGTTCACATTTCATGCCAGGGAATAAAGCGAGGGGGAGGCACTAGCCTGCCTCCTAAGAAGGAAGCCCACACTATCCCACAGGTCTCCATTTCTCTGTGAGTTTGAGCCCCAAAAATCTACTGAAAGTACAAAGAGCAGATACCCTGTGTTGAGCCAAGGAAGAAAAGGAAGGAATGAAAGAAAATTCTAGGGAGAAGTTGAAATAGTCAAGTTTTGTTCTCATGACATTAAAAGCCTCTGTCTCTTATGAAGAGAATTGATTTATATGTGAAACTTAGCCAGTGGAGGGGACAACAGGAAGGTAAGGGGAACCCTAGTACAGTGTTCTCTTGTTATGACAAGTCAGAGTTTGTAGGTGGAGAGAAATGATGTATTCTGGGAGATACAAGCAGGTCATGTTCAGTCTTTATGACTCTTGGGAAGATGAAAAACCGCTCTTTCCTGGACTCAACAGTTTGATAAAGTGCTAGAAGCATCTGGATGCATTTATCATGTTTCTGAAGAAAAAGCCAACAAAAGGTGGGCTAGACAATTCCAGCTCGAGGTTTAAGGAAAAAAGGACTTTCTGTCTCCCTCAACCCAAAGCCTTGATTATTTGTGTCACAAAATGAATGTCTAACTCACTGGTACCAACCTGGTGTCTGACACCAAAGTTATTTAAATTAGTTGAATTCAGAGAGTTCGCAGAGGTCCAGAATGGCTCTTGGTGAAAGATGCCTGAGTTCTCTAGTGTGTTCCCACTTTTACCACCACTTCCACCTCAGAAAATAAAGGGCAGGCAATCCATCCCCTGAGAGTTCCAGGAGAAAAGAGGGAAAGTGATCGGTGGTATATGTGGTTGGAAAACGTACAACTGCAGCCAACACAGGATTTTCAAGCAGAAGTGGGCTCATGCAACAGGAGTTATGGTATTGGTAGGATTTTCCCATGCCTGTGTACTCCTCCTGAGATAAAATCCAGTCTTGGCTTCTCAGTCCCCCCACTCATGACATGTTCCATGCCACAAGGGGCCATTGGTCATGATCAGTCATGCTATGAATAGGAGGAGGTGCTTCTGGGTCCCCTGTCTCCTACTGATGATTGAGATGAAGAGGACAAGAACATTCTTGTTCACCTTGAAAGTGTTCACCTTGAAAGCATGAGGACACCAGTTGATCCCTAGAACCTTCGGGATGTAGGAGGATGCAAGCATAGTGGTGTTCACTGGTAATTCAAGAGCTGGGGGAGGGATGGGCAGATTCCTGGGGCCCACTAGCTATCCTGCTAGCTTACTTGCCAAGTTCTATGCCATCAAGAGACACAACGAGGAGAGGGGTGGAGAGGGGGAGAAGGGGAGGGAGGGAGAGAGAAAGAGAAAGAGAGAGAGAGAGACAGAGAGACAGAGAGAGAGGAGAAAAGAGAGGTTGGCACAATGGCCCCTCATGTGCACATGTACCTGCACACATGTGTGTACGCCTACACATGAACACACAAAAGAAAGGTCTATAATAATAGCAGGACGAATGTTCTATCCACTTACTAATGTTCTTGAGCAAAACAAAACAAAAGAAAGAACCATTTCTCTCTAATTGATGTGCTGTGTTCCTCTCTGAAGTCCCCTGTGATGTACAATTCTTGGCAAACAGGCAGAAAGGCTGGGTCTGAAAGATTTACGCCTCAGGGACATGGAGTGAGTTACCTGAATGGGAGTTGTGGAAGATCCAGGCCGGTACCTCCCTCCAACTGTTACTTACAACAACTTTCCACATAGCCTAGGGCTGGTTAACCCAGAGATTTGCAACAGCTTGCCTCTTCCAAGCTAAACACTAGGGTTTGAGTTATTAACTTCAACTAAAGCAACTGCCTCGAGGAATCTAAGGCAAAATGAAACTTACAAAGCAAAACACTTAAATGCCGTATGCAAACGACTGTGGGATTTATGAAAAACTCCTATTTGGAAGAGATTGATGCATGCGAGAAAGCTTTTACAAAATCAGTCCCTTTGATATGTCTTAAGGGCCCATGTTGAAGGTAATATAGATATGAAAATGTTTGCTTGGCTGATTGGTTTTAAATTTACAAGTGACATTAAAAAGCCTCACAGAGAAAAACAAAAACGAAGGGACATCTGGAGTCTTCGTTTCATGCTGCTCACTGATACGGAGAAGAGATGACAAGAACATAAATTCCAGACTGTGTTGTGGTATGTCACAAGGACAGTCTTTTGCTCATAAAGCATTCTTTCTACTGCTGGAAATTACTTCGTGAAACTTAGAAAACCAGCAGAGAAGGTATTGTTATAGACCACCTATTTGTGTTCCACACCATACCATAGATTGACAACCTGATCCATTCTGTAGAGAGCCGATGAAAAGATAGGTATAGGACTTAAGAGTTGATTCAGTCATTAAGAACACTAGCTTCTCTTGCAGAAGACCTGGGTTCAATTCCCAGCACCCACATTGCAGCTCGAGACTATCTCTAACTCCAGTTCCAGGAAATCTGACACCCTCTTCTGGCCTCCATAGGTACCAAGCACGAATGTGGTATAGGCAAAAAAAAAATAAACACATAAAAATAAATCTGCAAAAGAAAGGAAGGGAGGAAGGGGAAAAGGGTAGTCAGCAAACCAGGAAGTATTTTTCAAACTATTATTGTGTGAATTCAGCACAAGCTTCCAAATCAACCAGTGCTTTGATCTAAGATGTCTATGTTCCAGAACTGTGAGAAAGAAATGTTGTTTGTGGCATCTTGGTAGGGTTTTATGTGATAGCCAGCCCTCCAAGCTGACTAAGACAGGCCTATTTAAAGAAAGGGGGAGAACTGGGGTTGGATTTCCTCAATAGAATCTTGAGAGTTACTTATTACCCTGAATCTTGCTGTGTTTTCAACTGACTCTTATCCCTTTTGGATATTAGACCGAATCTAAAAGCACAGTGAGGGACTTGGTGCTCCTGGGGCTTTTGAGCGTCTTCAGGAGTGGCAATTGTTCTTCATAAAAGTGACTAAGCTAGTTATGGTGGCACAGACATGGTAGAGATGTGATATCCACATGTCTGGGGATGTGCCACCCTTCCTTTAGGACATGCTTTTGTACTAATGAGTTATTAGAGTCCAGTTCGAACAGACTAATTCTAAGATAGCAGCCACACAGTCTAGACAACTAGCACACAAGTTCATGTGTATTGCCATCCCTTTGTGTCTTAAGTGTGTGTGTGTGTGTGTGTGTGTGTGTGTGTGTGTGTGTGTAGGGGGGGAGAGGTGACTAGGACTTGTTTCTAATCTGAAGTGTTGCAAATGTGACGTGTGTTCACTTCCTCTTTAGATGTAAATTGTGTCTTGTTTGTACATGTTCTCTAGTGCCCTGTAAGCTTTCGAGTTTGATGCTTGGGAGGCCCCTCTGGCAAGAGCGTGAGGGCAGCTATTTAGCGTGTGAGGCTTTGGTTCAACACACTTCAAGAAACTAAACTGTGTGCACATGTTCCTTTCATGTTGCTGTGATCAAATTCTCCAGCATAAACAACAACAAAAAAAAAGGAAAGATGGCTCTGGCTCACAATTTGAGGGCTCAGTCTGTTCCTAGGGGTCAGGGAGAGGCTCCGTTCATGTTGTGGCAGAGGAGGAAGCAGAGATAATTTTCTCCAAGGGCCTGCCTCCAGTGACCAACTTTTCCAGCAAGGCTCTACCTCCCAAAGATTCTAGAACCTTCTACCAGCTGGAGACCAACTGTTCAAAATATGAGCCAATGGGGAATGGGAGTATTTCAGACTCAAATGATAAGATCTGCCAACAATCTCACAAACTTTGGAATGGAACCTTTCCCACCAAACTTTCAGACAATATCCTGACTTTGACTGTAGCCAATGGCAGACCTTTTCAGGGAGCACCACTAAGCTGCCTCTAGACACTGAACTGTAGCTATGCGGCAGGAAATACGCATTCCTACATACGACTTAGTTTCTGGTAACTTATTATATAGGCATGGATAGCTAATATGCCAATCTAAAGTACTTAAATCACTTTTGGAAAGCCTCAGGGCTATTAAAAAATACCCAGATAATTTCTTACACAGAGGACTAAATTATTATCTCTGAGAATGAAGTGTTTGTTCTAAAACCAAATAGCCTAGATTACCCTCAGCCTAGTGACTTCTCGGTCCTGCCTGCTTAGCATCCCCATGCAGAAGGTACTGCATTTGGAAGGTAGACCTGAAAGCTGTGTAGGAAGGTACCTTTAGTTTACAGCTCTTAGGTGTCCTCAGTGGGCAGCCATGGTGGAGATCCCCTCATTAGAGTTATATTACATCGTTGTCTGGTACTTCCCTGGTGGCAATTTTGTCCTCTTCTGTGGTCAAAGGTCTGGAAATCCTGACATTCATTTCCAGGGTGCCCAGCTTCATAATTAAGACAAGTTTTTAATAAAAGAAAAGCTCTGTTTCTGAATCTGGTTTAGATTTTCCCATTCTATTGGACAGGAAGACACAAAATGCCAGGCCTTGTGGCTCATGCCCGGCCATCTGGCAACTAGAGATTCCTCTCACAGGAACAGAGGATACAGCCAACTCATGAACTCTTAATGGGAAGCAGAATTCATTGAAAAGCTCTGATAATTGAAAAGCTTCATTGCACTTCCTTTTAGGGACCTCTTTCCAGATCCTTAATGAAAGCTAAAGAAACCCCCAGAAAAACCAATGAGGCCTTAACTCCTCTGCCTTGTCAAGCTGCCTCTGGTGGCAAAGCCAACCAGCCTTACAGACATCAAGGGAAACCATGAAGACAAGTAGGAGAAGAAAAGTGAGATTTTGGAGCTCCACCCCCACTCTGAGAGAAATAGAGTCAAGACAGCCAAGAGGTGATTTTGATATGTCCTCTATACATTAGTTATACACCATGGGAGCTGATGGCGTGGGTATGGATGGTTGCATAATCCTTGCCTTTGGGTAAGCTGGGAGCTAGGAGGAGGCTGGATCCTTATGTACAGAACAAGTATCCTTAGGTAGTTGTTGGCAATTCAGCTGCTGTGTGTATAGGGTTCTTAGGATTTGAATTTAAAATGTCCCCCAGGTGAATGTATTGAATGTTCCGTCCCAGATGTTGGTACTATTCTAGGAAGTAGTACATACACTCTTTAGGAAGTAACGGTTGGGTGGAGGAAGTAGGTCCCACAGGGCATGCTTTGAAGGTTATACTCAACGCCTGGTCCCTTCTCTTACTCTGATTCCTGCCTGGCATGTGATGAAGAACCTCATCTTCCACCTACTATCATGATGTTCTGCCCAAGGGAATGAGGCCAAGCAACCATGGGCAGAACACTCTGAAACCATAAGCCAAAATACATCTTTCTCACTTGAGTTGATGAGCTTAGATTATACACTGTACTAGAGCGGGAGTTTTTCTTAATGTTGGCAGCCAAAGAGACCCAGACTCCATGCAATAACCTCTGTGACCTTTGCATCTGCTTGTGAATAAGACAGATGCAAGAAAGAGCAGCTTGAGTGCTGCTTGGATTTTTAGAAGAAAGACTTGGGGTGGAGTACCAAATCGAATCATCTTTAAGAGATTTATTAACATCAGCAATGGGCAAGCAGCAAGGCCTGGTGGGCAAGGCATGGAATGAAGGAGAGTTGTAGTTCTTTGGGACAAAACAAGGTTGCCACTAAAGGTTTCTGTGAGAAGAGTCTTACATATAAAGAACCAAGTTTAGTTAACATGTGTCCTGTGCTACACAGCTAAGGCAGGACAGTGGGACATATATGACTCACGCTGCATAACTGTGTAACCCATGCAATATTACAATAGTCAGGTCCCTTCTGACCCCTAGGTAGAAAGAGATGGGCTGGATGTATCTTGCCCTGCCTGCAATTTTCTGTGCTTAGGATCCAGTTCCTTGGAGGTGAGTTCTCTAGAGATTAAGGGAGCCATTTTCTGTCTCCTTTTCTGAATTTCTCCAGGTCTTCTAAGTGCTGCCTACCTTCTTTTTTTTGCCTCATTATTTTTCTCCTCCGGTATTTAGTTAATGTTGTGACATGTTGAATTAGCCACAAGTCTTCCTCTGGGAATTCACAAACTAGTGAAGTAAAATGTAGTCAATGTTAGAGATTGGAAATGTCCCCCAATGTCATAAGACCGTGGAGGATGTAGTAATTGATTCCACTGGTCTAGGGAAGGTTAAAAAGGTTTCTCTCATTAACCTTTCTGTAATAGTTATTTCTTTCACAGTGGTATAAATATGTTTCCCACTACTGACCTGGGTATTTACAAAACTTGCCATCTTAGCCATTTGTATTGTCGACTTTTACTACATTTTTAAAAAATGACTTTTGACACTACTTGTTTCAAAACTGTAAAAATTCAAAGAACTATAACTGTCCCTATGGAGATTTAGAATCATGTTCTTGAGTTTGAAACACAAATGTGATTTTCTCATTGATGGACAAAGAGAGGCTGAAGGAAAGAGGAGAGGAACATACATAATATAACCAGAGATGTTGGGTTCTGGGTGAATTGCATGGGATATGACTTAGGTTGAGGATGTATATTGATAGTGTGGTGGCTAGGCTTTGATGCCAGCTGGTTTAGAACCAGGTTAGAAACACACCTATAGTTGTGTCTATAAGGGAGTTTTTACATTATGTTAGTGGAGGTGAAAAGACAGTCCTCTGCCTGTGGATGGCAGCATTTTATGGGTTAATGGTCTGAACTAAATAAAAAGGAGAAAGTGTACTGAGCATCAGCATTCATAACTCTTTGCTTCCTAGTGAGGATGCAATATGACCCACTGCCTCGGGCTCCTGATGCTGTGCTTTCCCTGGCATGATGGGCTGTACCCTCCTGATGCTGTGCTTTCCCTGGCATGGGCTGTACCCTCAGACTACAAGCCAGAATCAGCTCACTCTCCCTCAAGCTGCTTTTGTAAGGGATGTTTTAACAGCAATAAGGAAAACAACAAAGACAGAGGGAGAGAAGGCAGTAGGAACTGGGTGGATTATTATTTTTATTGTGTGTGTGTGTGTGTGTGTGTGTGTGTGTGTGTGTGTGTGTGTGTGTTGGTCTGCTTGATGGTACCTACAAATCTCTTAGGCCCTATTTACTTTCCCTATAATTTTTTATTTCTCTGTTTGTGCCTGGACAACTAATCTCACTTCACTTATCTTTATTTTCTCCATTCAAACATGTTGCTAAATTCCTCTTGTGAATTTTTTCTTTCAGTTGTTGTACCTTTCAACCCTAGGATCCATCTTAAATGCTTCTTTTATTTTTTTTTTTATTTTTTGGTTTTTCATGACAGGGTTTCTCTGTGTAGTTCTGGCTGTACTGGAACTCACTCTGTAGACCAGGCTGGCCTCAAACTCAGAAATCCACCTGCCTCTGCCTCCCAAGTGCTGGGATTAAAGGTGTGTGCCACCACCGCCTGGCTTAAATGCTTCTTAATAATTCATTGTCTCTTGGGCTGGAGAGATGGCTCAATGGTTAAGAGCACTGACTGTTCTTCCAGAGGTCCTGAGTTCAATTCCCAGCAACCACATGGTGGCTCACAACCATCTGTAATGGGATCTGATGCACTCTTCTGGTGTGTGTCTGAAGACAGCTACAGTGTACTCATGTAAATAAAAATAAACAAAAAATAATAATTCATTGTCTCTGTTTTCTTTGGCAGGATATTGGCTTCCTGGTTTGTCTTGTTGTTAATCTACTTTAGCATTCCTAAATAATAGAAAACCCACATTTTCCTCTTAACGTTCCTGACATAACAGCCTTAGCTCCAAGGCTGGGGAAATCAATGTAGTTGTTTTGGCAATGTAGACAAGAGCATGTGTTTTAGCTAGCTTCTTAAGAGCTAGAAAAAGTGGACCCAAAATGGGTTCACAGACCAGTGAGACATTCCAAGAGATGGACTTGTACCATGATGCTAGGAACTATTTGACCCCTGTATCCATGAGCATCCCTTTGGCATCTATCTCAGATACAGTTCTGCATCAGTACCATAACCCCATGGAAGCCTTAGGGTTTCTCTTGCTCAGTTCACTCTGACACTGGTACGTACCCACAGCTCCCTTTGTACAAGTCTAGGAAGACTGAGAGCACATCACAGTGTTATCACAGGACTTTGCTTCAACAGGGCTCCTGACCTCTGTTTATTCAAGGGACTCTGAACTGGTCTTGGAATCAGTTGAAGTGCTATGACTCCCTGCAAATAGAGACCGAAATCAGACTTTTACTTCCCTGATCTAGATTAATCAACATTAGTTCTAGGGTTCAGTCTGGTGTTTATTAGTTGGACCATCATTTTCATCTGTGCAATCCCATGACTACTCTTTTGGGTAATGATTTTGCCCTGATTTCCTTTTACAACTAACACACTCAACTGTCTCCAGATGTTCCATATGCTGTGTGTTTTCTGTACTGTAGGAGTATTTCCCACAGGTGTCTCTGATCTTTACATCAGAGGACATTTACCTCTGTGCTTCCCAGGGATGCCAGTGCTCAACTCTTTCAAAAAGAAATGTGTTCCAGAGCTTGTATAAAAAGTAAAGCAAGACAAAAATTTTTAATTAATGGCTCAAGTGAAAACTTAGGTATTTAGTAACACTAATCAAATTTTTCTTTAAAATTACTTTTATTTTTATATTATCTGCATTAATGGAGTTTTTCTTGCCTGTATATATGTACATCATATGTATGCCAGTGCCCATGGAAGCTAAAAGAGGGCACCAAATCCCCCAGAACTGGAGTTATAGATGGTTGTAAGCTGCTGTATGGGTACTGGGAATTTAACCCAGATCCTCTCAAAGAACAGCCAATGTTCTTAACTGCTGAGCCACCTCTCCAGACCATGGCAGTAGCCATATTCTAAAAACTAGCAGCTTCTACTGTTTCCATTACAGAAGAAGGTTCTATTGGGGACCTAGACTTCCATAGCTACACATATAGACATATTGTTAATGGCAGTTTTGTTGTTACTAGAATTTGTAAGTTTAAGTATTGGTTGGTGAAAGCTAGTTTAGTCATTTAGCAGGGGTCAGGGAGATGGGAAGAAGCAGTGTGTGACAGGAAGAAGAATGTCTTGGTGATACATTGTAAATCTTGTCAAGCTCTTCTTTTTAAGAGTTTGAGAAAATGTATGAGAAGGCAGCTTTGGCCATCTGCCGCCTGAGCACAGAAGCCTGGACTAAGATCTAATCCCCACAGGCTGAAAAAGCCATGAGAAGTAGAAGCTGTAAGTCAGTACTTACAGAGATACAGGGTTTTCATTGGGGGTTAAAGGCAGAAGCAAGATAATGGCTTCAGGGAGTATTGCACCATCATGGACCACTCTTGTGCTTGGGGATGGTATATTTTCTTCTGGTTTTGTCATGGTCTGAATAGGTCTGAGAATGTCTGGAAGGTTAAGACAGGAGTCCCCAGTACTGAAGATCTGTGGTTAAAGAGGAGAATGTTGGAATTAGATGTTTTAGTCTGTTTTCTGTTGCTATAACAAAATAACCAAGATGGTGATTCATTAATCCAAGCTTATTTGTCTCATGGTTCTGGAGACTAGAAAGCCTAAGGGCATGGTACTGATTATCTGGTGGCCATCAAAGCATGAGAGAGGGCATCATACATTGAGTCATGCAATGGTCTCTCTCTCTCTCTCTCTCTCTCTCTCTCTCTCTCTCTCTCTCTCT
>NW_021604604.1:11770325-11815136 GCF_004785775.1 Grammomys surdaster | reverse complement strand
TCTCTCTCTCTCTCTCTCTCTCTCTCTCTCTCTCTCTCTCTCTCTCTCTCATCACGGCGAGGGCACACTCATTTTAACAACTCCTAACTTACCTTCGACATATACATCTGAGATTATTTACAATACATATGACATCATTACAGGGAAAGGGCATCTTACTGACCCTGCAGAAACAGGTTCCCTCTTGATGGTGGGAGACAAGGAAGACAGCCATCCTAGACGGTGTGAGTAGAGGAGGTAAGAGAGGTTGGGGGAGCACACTGAGGATGGGTAATGGTTTCTTTGTAAATTTGGAGGAACAGCTAACTCCTCTGTGTGGAAGAAGGGGAGCTGCTTAGACATTTTTTTAAAAAAGTACAAGATTTATGGAAAATAGAAAAAGCCAAAGATTCATATGGGGATCAGTGAGACAATTAAATGCAGCCTACCAAATGATCTCCTTCCAAAAAGCTTGATTATGTCACATTTATGCACAAAATTATTGGCTTGTGACTTCTGTATACATGTGTAGCAATACTACAATTGACTGTAGCCACCCGCCTCCATTTTCTTGTTTGATAAACTTCCTTACTGTGACACCCATTGGACCTTGCTGGTAGCCATTGATAATAAAAGGTATAAAGAATAAGCAGGACATAAAAGAGTATCAGAGCTGTGTGGCACATCTGAATGACAGCCCAATCCTCCAGCTAATCTAGGGCAAGGAGACACGATTGTCCCTGTTCTGCAGGTGAGCAGATGCAGAGAGAGGCGAAGACAGAACTGAGTGCTCCGTTCACTGTCTGTACAGTTAGCACCTTAGGCCCTTTATGTCCTGAAACTTTGGTTCCTGTTGGAGAATAGGAATGGAGCCTCCTACTTTATAAAATTATTAAGAATATTAATTGAAATATCTCATTTAAACAAACCCAATACGAACTGGGGGGCTCTGTTGTTTTTAGGGGAGAGCTGTGTTGTCAGGGTCTTGCTACACAGCTGAGACAACATCTAACTCATGATTCTCCAATTCTGCTTCCCAAGGGAGGATTACAGGTGTGCACCACCCTACCAGTTAGGGTGTTTGATTTTGTTAAAAACCCTCACAGACTATGAATTTTTGATTCTGCCATATGATTGGAAGTCATTGTGATTTGAGTTTTAGTTTGTCTCTTCCAACTAGACAAGTCTTGTGCTCCTGATGCAAAGATTCCAGTAACTTCTACAGGCCGGAGTCATACTGTGCCATATAGCCCGACGTCTAAAACAGATGTTTTAAAGTGGGGTAAACAGCAGAGATGGTGCCCTGAGTGGGAATCCTCCAAAGATGTTGACATTCAACATACTGTGGGCTTCATCCCCATACTCACTGTGGTCCACATCTTGCCAGTGGGACATTCCTGGGGACTGTCATTTAAAGAGTCTAGGAGTCTTTAAAGAGTAAATAAGTCTACCTGCTTTTTTGCTTACTATGTGATTTGGAAAATTCATTTTCTCTTCTGGTACCTTGAAGGGAAATAAAACGATAGCCTGCATTTCACAGAGAGTGCTAGGGACAGCTTGGAGAAAACATGTCATGTTCCGAGTGACGCTTGGAGTCAGCCTCTTACAGAACATTAAACATTTCACTGGTATGATTAACAGGTGGCAAGGGCTGTGGCGAGATGACAAGGCAGAAGATTATGGGACCCAAGGACGTCTCCTTTAGCAAGACTTCGGTGCACGTCTGAAGACATTGATTAATGATACCCCTTGTCCCTTGGGAGCAGCGTAGCGGGAGCACAGGTGCGCTGAGAGATGTGAATCCGGGGGTGGGGTGGGAAGACTCGGGCCACATCCATCAGGGAGGGCAGGAGATCAGGTTTGAACAGTCTCCTCAGGATTCCAGGGTCACTCCAGCTATCTCCCCAAAGGCTCTAAATGACTTTTCCAGGCTGAAGCTGGAAATCCTCAAGCCTCCCTGATCCAAAGACACACTCATTTTTTTTTTTTTTTACAGCCGTTGGAACCACTGCTCATGTTTATTGGAAAAGCAGAACATAAGGCATCTGTGGCTTCCACAGGTCTTCGAGTCCTGGCTCTATCACCTCTAAGCTTACCATTCCCTTGGGAGGTAAAGAAACTGCTTTAACTTAATGTTCCCAGAGAGAATTAGTGAGAAGGCACACCTATGTAGCATATTATGAATAGCACTGCTTAAAGAGGTTGAGTCAGGGAGAGTGGATGAAGATTGGTCCCAGAACAGAAGTTCCTTCCCATCATGCCTGTCCAGCCAAGGGCACAGACTTATCCCTACCACCCCCCCCCCCAATACTCATGCAATACAAGGTACTTCTCACAGAGGTGCTTGGACTTCCTACAAGCAGAAAGGTAGCAGTGTAACAGTAATGGCCACTTTTATCAGCTTCATGTGTCTGGAGTGGGTTCTGGGCGGTTGGCAGTGTAGAGCCAAAGGATTCTTTCTATTGGTGAGACAATGTGGATAGGCATTAGATCTGGAGGGCCATCATCAGACGAGATGAACCAGCAGCCGCTCAGCTGACTTCTTAGTAACACAGCTGGGACAAGATCAAACATGGCCATGGTAAGGATAGTGAGAGCACTCTTGATTAAAAGAATTGATTAAAAGAAAGTGTCTGTTCTGCAAATACTTCTGTCGGGGTACCGGTTGGCCTTTTATGGGAACCTGAGCAGAGAGCATGTGTGTGTGTGTTTCAGGACAGAGGATTGGAGGTTGCAGAAGCTTTGGTTAGAATACCTGGACAAAGCCCTTTGGGAGCCTAGGTGGGAACATAGACCTTACTGAATCCCTCCAGGCAGGGAAATGTATTTGCACAGTAGAAAGTCTCAGTGTGTTGGGGTCAGTGACCTTGTCCTCAGAAACATGGCAAGCTGAGCAAACACCAAGTTAAGACTCCACAAAGGCTGGACTTAATTCCTATTTGGGAATATGGGTGATGAAATATGGTGTGTCCATAAAAGCAATTACACTTTAGATTAAAACATCCTGTAGGTAATCATGTCAGCCCTGGAGAGCTGTGGTTGGAAAACAGATATAATTTATCTTTACCAATTACTAGCTGCCTCTGTTCCTTTGCCCAGTTCTCTTACCTGTGATGAACTCATTAAGTCTTAACAGGCTTCGGCTATGGGAGAAATGCTGACTGAAGTACGGGTGCGTGCCCTGCATATTTACATGTAGGCACCCTGTTTCTAAAAACTTGGGGAAAAAAAAAACAGAACATTCCAGAATGTTTTAGAACAGTTCATGGATGTGCCAGCTCTGGTTGTTGAGACTCAACACCGACTCTTTTCTGAAATAAAAGCAGAGTCCCGTGATATCTTCGTGTATATCGAGGTTCTAGAATGTTCTCTCCCCAATGAAGGGACCCTCTAGAGGCTGAGGGCCAGACTTAAGATCCAATTGCCTTCCAATTTTAAGGCCCTTGTGTGGGACCAGGACAGAAAGAGGGCATGCTGCACATGGGGTCTGAAGCCGGATGGCCAGTAAGGCTAGCACCCAATGGGAAAGAAAGCAAGACTTGTCACTTTACCCAGTTAGACTCTACCAAATGCCTAACGGATATCTCCTATAATGTTTGAAATAAGTGCACATAGAGAGCCTGTGTTTATTCTCTCAATTAGCCAGCACAGGAAAGGCCTGCATCCACCTGCACCTGCTACCCATGCAGATAGGGGGCGCGCGCGGGCTCCCGGCCCAGAGCGTTGATGTGCTGCTGGGCACTTGCGCCCCCTAGCTTCTCATTGAGTTTTTGGTTCACCAGCTCCAGGTGGCGGCTATTCTTCCGTGCCTGCCTCAGGGACCTCTTGACTTTCTTGACCCGCTCTCGGAGCTGCCTGTTCCGCTTCTCCAGGGTGGCCACTTTCTGCTGCAGCTTCTTGACATGGTCCTCTTCCTCAAACAGGGCTTTCTGCACCGAGGAGCACATGAGCTGAGGGCAGAAACAGTACATAGGGAGGGGTAGGTGAGTCTCAGAAGGTATGACGCCGACAATGACCTTCACCTGGGAATCCTGGCTGACCTCAGACACAAATAGATCCCCCACTTTGCTCTTCTTTGTAGAAATTTTCGTTTAAAATATATTCTAAATACTTGTCACTGGCGGCAGGAAGGAAAGAGCTTCCTATAAATCAGTAAGCATGTGCGCAAGGATATGGGGTAGTTCACAGGGAGGAGTCATAATTGTCTTTCGAACATGCAAACAGATGCTTAACCATGCTTGCAGAGGTAAAAGCAGTTTGAAGCCATGGCAGGTTATTATTATCTACGGATTTATGGATGGTAGGGGATACTAAGGATTAGACCTAGGACTATAAGCAAATGTTCTGCTCCGAGCTGCATCCCCAGCCCTCTTTTGTTGTATATAGACTGCCAGAGTCAGGATGTGGGCAGCAGAACTCTACTGGACAATACGTAGACCCCCATAATGAGCACATGAACTCTGTCAAAATAAAAACGGTGTATGCTTTGACCTAGTGATTCTGAAGCATCATCTCACAGAAATACGTTCACATGTGCAAACCATCAGATATACGAGTATCGCATGCTGTTTGTTACTTACTTCCTTGTGGAGTGGATGTTAAAGATTAAACCCAATGGCCTCAGAGCATGCTGGACATGTGCTTGGCCACTGAGTTATATCCCATCATTTGTTATTTGAAAGGTGATTTAAACAGTGATGCAAGCCTAGGATCCCAGCATTTGCAGGCTGAACCAAGATTGCTTTCCATTTGGGCTAAACCAGACTATCTCCAACATGTATTTTTAAAAATGTAATACCAAACACAAGGTTTTTGTTTTAAAGGGTTGAAAACATCTTTAAAACGTCCATCAAAAAAGACCTGGCTCAAAAATCACAATAGGGCCGAGAGTGCAGCTCAACCATAGAGACTTGTCTAGCAGGCACAGGATTACAGGAAAGTAAATCACTACATGATTGAAGAGCTTTGTATCTTGTGTCTTTAAGGGAATAACGAGGCTCCATAGGAACATTGCTGAAGCAAGGTGTGAGTCGCAGTGTTCCTATAGAAAGCCCAGTACAGGATGATGTGGACATTGTGATGTCAGGGTTATTATGAGGGCTATAGCACCTGATCCCATGTACCTATGCTTACATATATGTATGCTCTTTCTGAGAGAATGCACAAGCAGCTGGTAAGTGTTGTATCTCAGGAGCAGAGGGGGCAGGAGTGTGGAGAGGCTGAGCCTTTTCTTTCTGGGTACCCTTTGAGTCTTGTGCTATAAGCTAGATCCCACTCTCATAAGGAAGTAAGAGGTCTTTTCACCACTACACATCATCTACCCCCACATGTTATCCATTATCAAGAACTGAACGACCAAAGGCCTCAGCATCACTGTCCTCTGCTTACAAATAGAGCCTTCCAAATCTGCAGGACCTGTGTATGTGGGATCCTCCTCATCAGATTCAACCAACCATGTATCAGAAAGAGAAGAAGGAGAAAAAGAAGAAGAAAAGGAGGAGGAGGAAGAGGAGGAGGAGGAGGAGGAGGAGGAGACAGAAGAGGATGAAGAAGGGGAGGAAGAGGAAAGAAAGAAGGAAGGAAGAGAGAGAGAGAGAGAGAGAGAGAGAGAGGAGAGAGAGAGAGAGAGAGGGGGGGGGGAGGGGAGGGGAGGGAAAGGTGGGGGAGAGGAGAGGGAGGAGAGGAAAAGAAAGGAAAAAAGAAAGAAATCCTGGAAGTTCCTAAAAGCATAGTTTGTATTTACATGCTAAGTACTACCCCAAATCCAAACGAATGGGGTTTAAGCTTCCCCAGCTATAGCCTGACACCATCTCTCAGACCTTTAGTCTGTCTCTAACACCTATCATTTAGGTTATGTTCTCTGTGCTTCTTTTGTGTACTTTGTAGGGAGACAACTGATGGGTGCATCTGTTCTGGGGCATATATAGACTGTTTACCAGAAACCAATGCAATACAGCAACTGTTTATGCATGTTGTGTTAGGTGTTCTACAACATCCAGAGGTTGCTGTATACAAATTCAGTGTGAGACTATACATAATACATAAGGAACTTGAGCATCTGCAGACTTTGGTATTGGAGGAAGGACCCCAGGACCAGTGTCCTTCACGAGCTGAGGGAAGAGTGCGTTCATCTGGCCCCAGCCACCCACACTACAGTATGGTTAACAGCAATATGGTTAAATGTGTAGCCTTTTGTGGTGGTTTGAATATGCTTGGCCAGGGAGTGGCACTGCTTGGAGATAAAGCCTTGTTGGAGTAGGTGTGGCCTTGCTGGAGAAAGTGTGTCTCTGTGGGTTTGCAATTTAAGGTCCTAGTTGCCTTAAAGCTCCTAGCAGCCTTCAGATGAAGATGTAGAATTCTTAGTTCCTTCAGTCCTATGTCTGCCTGGATGCTGCCATGCTTCAACCTTGATGATAATGGACTGAACCTCTGAACCTGTAAGCCAGTCCAGATTCAATGGTGTCCTTTTTAAGAGTTGCTTTGGTCATGGCATCTGCTCACAGCAGTAAACCCTAACTAAGACACCCTGAGGCCAATTGTCCTGGTTTCTCACCCACCCTTTTCTGCTTCCAAATGCTCTCACCACCAGGCTCTGGGACTCGAAGGTCTGTTCCCAGCTTTTTGAAGTGTTATAAGTAGACAGTCCTCAGTTGATTTTCCAGAACCTGTCCTGGATTCCCTTCCCTTTCCTCCAGCATTTATAATCAATGACTAGGTGTGACACAGAATTAGGAACTCCAGGGCCCCTCATCCTATCTTGGAACATCTCTGAAGGGACATCTCAGTTTCACTGTGTCCCATGAGCTAGACTAGGTACCCAGTGAAGTGGCAATTACAAATAGTTTTACCTTTTTACTGGTCCTTTATCATCTCTTGCCCTCCTGTCCCCAGGCATGCCTCTAATGACAGGATTATTCTCTTAAAATACTCTTGCATGCTTCTCTCCTCTCAGAGTCTCCCCTTCAGGAAGACTGACTCGCCACACAGGGTTTCCTCAAATGTAGCATAAGATTAAACATTGGGGTTGAAATATTTTATGAGTTTTTCCTAGAAAGCTTTTGGACTCATGTCCTGACACATATTAAAGTCATTGTCAGCCAGTAGTCGAAAATACAGGGACGTGGTTTAAAACTGGGCCTTTGTGGTCAGACCCTCCTACACATCTCGAGTCTTACTAAGCTTGTGCACCACAAGTTTGACCACAAAGTATGCTGGCTCCTGGTTCTTTCACCAGTTCACTGTGATCTTTCCCATCTCCAAGGCTATGCCTCAGTCTCTCTTCCTAGAGCACCATTCTCCTGAAGCTCTCTCTGAACCTTCTTAAAAAGACAAGTCTCGGCCGGGCGGTGGTGGCGCACGCCTTTAATCCCAGCACTTGGGAGGCAGAGGCAGGTGGATTTCTGAGTTCGAGAGTTCGAGGCTAGCCTGGTCTACAGAGTGAGTTCCAGGATAGCCAGGACTACACAGAAAAACTCTGTCTCAAAAAACCAAAAAAAAAAAAAAAAAAAAAGACAAGTCTCATGTAACTGAAGCTGGTTTCAAATGGATTATGTAGCCCAGGCTAGCCTTGAATTCCTGATCTTTCTACTTCAGAGTCTGAGTGCTGGGATTCTGAGCATATGCCACTATATCTAGCTGTCTGGCAATCTCATAAGCCCTCTATGGGCCCACTTTCATGATGCTATCTATACTGTGCTCTCTCTCCTGCAGTTATTCATACTAGGAATAATGAGTCTCCGTGCTTTTGGCAGATCAGAAATTCTTCAAAACCTAACTCAACATTGACCTGTGGGATCTTGTTGCCTAGCAGTTTTGGATATATGCGGGGGGAAAAAATGAGCCCGTGTTCCAAAGTTGTTGTTTAATAGTTTCGAACTCCTGGAATGTCAATGCTTCAGGGAGACCACATGTGCAATACTGCCCTCTTCTGGCCAAAATGACACCCCTCAATCCATACATACCCATAAGAGAAAGTGGGTATGGGAACCTTGAGGAACACATATCATTTCTATCATATATGGGTGAATAAGTAAGACCTATATATTTTAATATTCCGTGTGTCTAAGTAGCTAGGACACTTTGTATCCATTCTCCCTATATTGAGATCTGTGTACTGGCTAAGTAGCTAGGATAAACACTTTGTATCCACTCTCCTTATATTGAGGTCTGTGTAGGAGTTACAGTAGATTCTTCAAGAACAGGATAAAAGAAGATAAGCATCCTCTACCAAAACAAGAGACCCAGTTCTTTCCATTTGAACAGAATCCATTAGTATGTGCTAGATTCTCACATCAAAGAGGAGTTGAAGGGATCACAGGGCATGAGCAATCATGGACAAAGCTTGTCCTCAGTCCCCAACATTCCTAGACCCCAGGGCAATGAAGTCCCTATTCTAGGGACTCCAGGGCAAGAAAGGCACAAATAACACAGGCAGCCAAGAGTGCCCTGAAGAAGCCACGATGAATCTGAGGCACCAAGCTGTCTTGGGGGCTGGGATGGGTGTTATGAAGGTAGAAATGATAAGTTCCAAAGCAAAGTTAAATGGTTTTTTTTTTTTTTTTTTTGGTGCACCATCCTGTGATCCTCGTGGCTTCTCCTTCCCCCCAGAGGAGCAAAGAAAGACATCAAAGGACTCACAGAACTTGCCCAACGCTATCAGTAGCAAAGCCATAATCCAAGACTACTGTCACACAAGCCTTTCCTCTTCGAAAAGATGCCATGTGCATTGAGACAATACCATGACATAATGAAGCTGTTCCTCATAAAAGCTAAAGTGGTTCTCCTGGGTTCTAGCCATCACCACTCCCCCAAAAGTAAGAATTCCTAAGAGAAGAACTATGCTTTGCAAATACATGGTATTTTAAGAAACTCCTGTTTTCTGAGTGGGTTGGGTGCCCCCTGGGTCTCTTGCATGTGGGAAGGATTATGGGAAGGGGTATCCAGGAGGGAGCCAGTGAGTGGGATCTAAAGTGAAGAAGTAAAAAAATAAAAATAAGTTAAAAATAAAGAGACACCTAAAAAAAAAAGAAAGAAAAGAAAAAAAGAAAGAAACTCTTATTTGTGGAATACTTTCCAAATGAACTCTTTCTGGGGGAACAAAAGCCAAGATATGCTATTTGCTCTTTTAGCCTCCCCCCACCCCCCACCAGTAATCTGAGCTGCAAAGGGGAAAGGACCTGCTGGACTGGAGCAGGTACTCCACATTCTCTTTGAAGAAGAACCAAGAAGAATCCTGGGAGGAGCCCTGAAGCCACACATTCCCTAGCTCATCCTTGCAGAACCCCTGCACTCTCCCCAGGCTAAACTGGGGAGATGACTCTTTCGATAGATGCCTAAGCATCTCCACTTGGCCTGTGGCAGAGTTTTATCTGGAAGTTTCCATGTGGCTGAGAGAATGCCTGATCTGGGGCAGATGGGCAAACTGCCATGAGGCAGAGACTGTTCTCTGACTTTTAACAAGTTAGGCTGAGGTCCCCATGCTTCCTTATCTTTGAAAATTGTGTCTTTCTAAAGCTGGAGAAGTAATGAGCTAATTATATCAGATCAACTTTTTAAAAGATAAACAAGGAACCAAGACTGGGCAGATGTTTAATTGGCACCTCTCAAACACAAGGACCTGAGCTCAGCTCCCCAGATGCTAAGTAAAAACCTAATGCAGAGGTGCACACTTATAACAGAGATCCCTGAGTCTGGCTGGCCAGCTAGCCTAGTCTGATTGCCAAGTACCGGGTCCCAGATCCCACTAAGAGATCCTGTCTCAGACAAAAATAAAGAAACAAAAAACCAAAAAACAACAACAACAACAAAAAATGGTGTGTGGGGCTAGCTAGGTGATTAAGCCTGACAACCTGAATTTTATTCTCAAGAGCTACATGGTGGAAAGAGAGAACCATCTCTTGCAAGCTGTCCTCTGGCCTCTATGCAATACACCCATTATATATGAATGTTAAAAACACATAAAGTACAATAGGATAGAGAATAACTTAAGGTACCCAATGTTGACCTCTGGCTTGCACATGCACGTGCACAGTGCATATGGCTCCCTCACACAAGCAGCTATACATAAATACACACACACACACACACACACACACACACAAAGAAATCCAAAAGTGGACAGTTTAAATCATCTGTGATTGCACATAGAGAAAGCCACTGTTGACATTTCACTGTATATATTCCTATGGTTGGGTTTCTGGTCTAGGCAAGTATCTGAAGATTTCAAGCATGTAGGGGGCCGCCATTAGAAGATGGCGCTTGTTCCCTCTGTTTGAGGTGGAAAACAACTGCATTCAGGGTCGTAAACACCTGCTGTGAGCCTGCGTATCTTTCAGACGCAGCTCCTCACCCTCCCGAGCAGTATGTAAATGAAGTTCTGCAAGAAGCACCAATTAGACACTTATACACAGTTGTGATAACTATTTAAGCAGCACCCATTTCGGGCTTGGGGTCTTTCGCTTTGCAATCAATGGTGTGTTCCCCAATAAAGTGCGTGAGGAAGGATCCTGTTTTTGCGTCATCCTTGCTGGCGAGGCGGGCGCATCACAAGCAAAATTGGAATTATGCTGTTATTACATTGCCTATTCTAATTTTTTCCTGGAATTTAATCATGAGTATATTTTGCTATAAAAGTATCTCTTATTTGCCTATTGTTAATAAATGTCTCTGAGGCTTACTGCCTCACTCCACTAACCTAGGCCTACTCCTGGAAGCATCTAGCCTCCATACAACCATATCTTGACCTAGAATATTTTCAGCATCTGAGACTTACTGCCGAATAAACTCACCATCTCTAGCTCTTTCTGAATTCTGACTGGCTGATCAACCCAGCTGTTCTGGCTCAAGCTCTTCTCCAAACTGACTGATTCATTCTGGATTCTCGGTTTCTCCTGAATTGCTCTGCTTGGCCTCATACTAACTTTGGCAATCTGTTCTACTGGTTCCTTCTCCTCCTCTGGCTTATTCTAGCTTCACCTGTGTCTAGCTTGTTTTCTCTGCAACCTGTCTCTGTAAAACTCTCCTGGTAAAACTGCCCCCTCCTCCTTCCTGCCTTGCCTCCATTTCCTCTCCTCGTGAGAGCTAGACATATCCTATTCTGTCAAGTCTCTCTCTGATTTGTCACTTTGTCTGCCACTCAATTAGACATCACTTTTAAACACGGGTCCTTCCTTCTGCAAACTAACTTTACCTTCATCATTTGGGATTAAAGGTGAATACTAAGGGTGTATCTGTATTCCAGCCAGAGGAATTAAAGGTGGTGGCTATGGCTGAGCCACACAACAACTAGAAACAGGTTTTTTTTTTCCAGTAACCAACACAATCTTGGTGTTCACAGTGTGATCAAATATCCTGCAACATTTTCCAGACACTGGTCTGCATATTTCTTTCATTGATTATCTCAATAAAAACACATGTAGGAAGCATTGCAAGGTCCCCAGTAACTAGTCAGGAATCCTTTCTCCTTATAACCATAGGCTGAGGAGGGGATGATGGGATTGGTGCTGATACATCCTTGAGGCCAGGTGATCTTGATGCCCACCTCCATTGACAGGACACACTTATGGAGTGCTTCTTGTCCAAACCTCTGCTGGGAATACTCCTATCTCGTTTTCATTTCCCCCAAGAACTCAGGTTCTGTGAGAAGACCTGAGAGGTTAAGGAAATGTATCCATGTCACAGTCTAGAATCAACTACCACTTTCAAACTAGTTCAGTTTTCTTATATTCTTCTTTCCTTCCCTCCCTTCTTCTCACTCACTTTTTTCTTTTTCTCTCTTTAGTAAACAAAACTAAACAAAATACTTGCCATTGTGTTCCTGGGCAAAGTGAGGGGTAGAAGTGTTTCCCGAGTTACTTTGTAACACACTGGTAAGCATTGTGTCTAGCCAAACAAATATAGTGCTTCTAAAAAATCACTATTTCCTAGTAGTGGGCATTGCAAATGTGCTCCTTGAGAGCATCTTTCTGCACAGCTGCTTTCAATTTAAATAACCACCTACAAGGAACGTGTACTTTCTGAAGTATAAAAAACAAAAGGACTGTCCAAAAGTAACAAGACAGACAAATAGCTTGCCTTTTAAACACCTCATTCCTGTTCTTGAGATTCAAAATGAGAAGGAAAATTGGGGAGGATTTTATTTTAAAATGGAGAGTAGTGGTAATCTAACTATGGCCTATTACAGAATCTGACCCCACATGAATAAAGTTTTATTAGAATACAGCTACAATTGTATGTTTGCGTATTATCTGTGGCATTTTTTGTGCTACAGTGGCAGAGTTGAGTAGTTGCCACAAAGACCACAAAAGGTCCATAGGCTTAAGATATTTACCATCCAGTTCTTCATAAGGCTAGGGAGCAGGGAGCATCTGAAACCTGACCTCAGGAGGGACAAATGGAGGTGAAAATGTGATAATTAACCACTGGATGGATTCGGAGAGAAGGTGTTCTACAGCCAAGGAATGAACAAAGACAAGGAACAGACAAACATTTTAATCAGCGCTTCCAGGGGCCTTGTATATTCACCCCTCACCCCCACAATCACATTCATACCACTCTGGAACACTGACATGTGATTTCTGTGGGTCACAGCCCAGGGTACCAGTAATGTTTGTCCAAAGGTCATTGCACTCCACCCCAATGGACTGTGACCAATTTCAAAAGTCCAGATGGAGAAGTAAACTTTATACAACTTTAAACTGTAGAAGGTCTAGAAACAGTAGACAGTAGAGGCCAGGATTGCTTCACCATCTGCACTTCAGGGCTCAGCTGGCCTTAGCTCAGATACCCACAGTTCTCTTTGGCCCTTCTGAAAATCAGTTGGAAAGTTAGCTGCAGCATCATTTAATTCCCTTTCTAGAGAGAGAGAGAGATGGGTGTGGAGGCAGGCAGTCTCCAAGCTTGGCCAAACCCACAGCTACTGGGGAAACACCCAAACCTTGGAAGTGACAAACAGGGCAGTTCTTCCGAGGACTCTCTGGAGGGACAGCCTAAGATGCGAATGATAGCATTTGACTTGTTGGTGGGTCCTTTGCTCCACCCAAAGTCAAAAGTGTCGCCTTCTCTGTGCCAGGTGCCCAGCACAAGCAAAGACTGTGGCCTGAAGGAGAGGTGTGTGGGGAAGAGAAAGGTCATGAGAGAGAGTTAGAGTGAGAGTTATCTCCCATTGGACAGCACTGAGTAAGGAGATTCAGGCTCCCCACTTGGCCTGTCTGACTGAGCCCATCCCCAGGCCCCACTCCCAGTTCACTTAGCCAAGGAAGGGGCTATCAAGCACCCCTGATAAAAGAGGCCTTCAGAGTTAGGCAAAACTGGGACTGATTTCTAGTTCATAGGATTTGACACACTACATACTTGATATTTGTTACTCTGTGGGACTTGCCCCATCATCTGACAGTAGGGCCTTAGTCAAAGAATCTGCCTTAGCAAAGTTTTCTCACATGTATAATAGCATAATAATGCCGGTGTGGTGGTCTGAATAGAAATTCCTCCCCCCATAGGCTCATATATTTAAATGTGTGGTTATTAGGGAGTAGCCCTACTTGAGAGTGGCTGATAAGGAGGTGTGGCCTTGGTGGAAGAAGTATGTCACTGGAAGTGGGCTCTGGGGTTTCAAAAGCTCAAGCCAAGCCCAGTGTCTCTCTCTTCCTGCTGCTTGTGGATCCAGATGTATTACATGGTGGCCTATACACCACCACACATGCTGCCATGATGATAATGAACTAAACACCTGAAACTATAAGCAAGCCCCAATTAAGTGTTGTTTTAAATAACAGTTGTCATGGTCATGGTATCTCTTCACAACCATAGAACTTTGACTAAGCCTGTTTCATTGAACTTCCTGGAAGATTAAGTTGGTTAATATATTGAGTTTTTGACAAAAGCATCTGACAAACGGTAAACTTGACCCTCACTGATTGAAAGCTCTTCTTAACCATAGTAGGGTTTTCAAACATGTAGATATTTTCATAAGTATTTCTGCTTAGAAAATCTCTATTGACTCTTCCTCACATCTTTGTATAATTGATAACATTCATTGAACTCTCCAAGTCTTTTTTCAGAGTCACCTCCTCCATGAGGCCTTCCTCCAGGCAGAGCCCAGTAATCCCTCTTGGATCCATGTAAGTGTGTCACATTGTTCTCTTCTGGTTCATCTCACCCTGTCCTAAGCCTTGAACCCCTTGAGTTAAGATCTTTGTACCCAGTGCCAAGCAAATAATAAGTCCTCAGTGAATGATAGAAGAAAGTTGTAAGTAGAAACAGAAACAAGTTCAGTGGTTTGAACCTGAGCAACCAAGAAAATGATCTTTTGAGTGTTATAAAGGGTCCACCATCAACCCTGTGAGTCTATGATTCCCAAAATTAGTTTAATTTTGACTTGTTCTGACTATATTCAGAATTGACTTTTAGGATTCCTGAAATTAGTAAATTTTCTTTTTCTGATCCTGCCTTGGTCTTATTTGACTAGGTTATTTTGTACAACCTCATGTCAAATCCTGTAGAAGCAGAGCATGTTGGAAATGAGAAAAGAGTGTTGGGGAGGGGGGAATGCTGGATTTCCTAAGACTCAGAGGTATAGTTAGCTTTGGCAAACAATTTGACATAACATATGGTCTTCTGAAGAAACCTTCCATTGAGCAACATGGCCTCTGGCCACATCTGTGAAGAACCATCTAGGTTGATGATTGATGTGGGAGAGTCCAGCCCACTGTGGGAGGCAGCATCCCCCAGGCTTCACTATGCTTGGACTGTATAAGAAAGCTAGCTGAACATGCGTGAGCCAGTTAGCAGTATTCCACCATGGTTTCTGCTTGAATCCTGCCTTGATTTCCCTCAATGATAGACCATAATCTGGAATTATGAGCTGAAATAAACCCTTTCCTCCATTAAGTTGCTTTTGGGCATGGTGCTTATCACAGCAACAGAAATCAGACCATTCAGGATCATCATGTGAAATATAGGGCCTTGAGGTGTGCTGCCCAGGTGCCCTGGAATGAAGAGGATGGGGATGAATTCTTAGCCAGAGTTGGAATGCTAAGAATGGGAGAGACTGGGCTTCTGTAAGTGAACTCTCTGTCACAGTAGGCTGAGTCTTCCTAGCTATGGTTGTTACAGGGATGATAGAGCGGTGTCTTTGTTACTATAAATCTACTGCAAAGTGTTTCCCAAAATGGGTTCCACAGCAGACTCACCTCCTTGGGTGGCTGCATGGTCAAATATAGTTCAGAAATGATGTAACTCATGCCTTCTTCTCTGATAGAATAGTTATTCACTATCTGAAACTTCATCTTAGGGCAAGAGTAAGCAACCTTCTATGTGTTCCCAGGCGAGGTGTGCATGCATTTTCTCTCACAGTGAGAGGTCTGGGACACACTGGGTAGTGGAACACTCTCCTGACCCCAGCTGCGCCTGACCCCAGCTGCTTCTCTAGTCCCTCTAGGGGAAGAAATGCCGAAATCACAGATTCCTGGGAGGGAAGGCTGCTCGGCTCTAGGTGCTGACCCCCTTTCTCTGTGAGTGAAGAGAAGGCTCCCACCTGAACTGATGGGGGGGAGGGGTTTACTTTTTTTGTGGCTTTCTAGGAGTTCAGTCCAAAACTTCAGCATACAGTAGATGGAACATGAATCTAGTTGCAGAAAGCCATTTAGATGGTGGCCTTGGGTATTTGCAGCCTTCTTGGTGACAGTGTCAGAAAGACATTTTCCAACTCATATTGCCTCCTGGAATATCACAATCCTTCCTTAGCCAGTCATGCCAGCTAATGTTTCTTTCTACAACAGCAACAGAGTTTGCCCTACACTGCAGACTGGCTTCACCCGTGGTCCTGGAATCTCAGGTTTGTAAAGATCTGGTGGTTGATCCTGCATGCGTGTGTGCCTGTATGAGAGCATGCGTGCCTGCCTCTATAATAACTCACATTGCATGGGTGAAAGGGCATCGTGTAGCTTTCTTAAAACCCAGCTGATACAGGCAGTGTTGGCGCACGCCTTTACTCCCGGCACTCGGGAAGCAGAGGCAGGTGGATTTCTGAGTTTGAGGTCAGCCTGGTCTACAGAGTGAGTTCCAGGACAGCCAGGTTTTTGAGAAACCCTGTCTCGAAAAACAAAAACAAACAAACAAAAACCCCACCTCAGCCGATGGCCTTGCTGCTACTAGGGTAAGAGGAGGATCTTCGCTCATTCCTGCCCTGGTTCTTGGTGTACTGGCCCTGGATGAATAGGCTGCAACTGAGCCACCAATAGGCTCTTTAAGCTCCTCCCTTCTGACTACTGCTGATGCTTAAATGATGCTCATGCTTTGACCTCAGGGCAGGAAACAGCCATGACAGATCCTTCTCACAAGGCTATGGGGAGTGTCAGGCTGGACTGCAGACCAAATGTCTGTGACACCAGCTCCACTGAGAAGAGAAATTCTACAGCAGAACCTCTCTGTTCCTGCTCCATCTCAGTGGTGCTCCATCCCACCTGCGCTCCATCTCAGTGGTGCTCCATCCCACCTGTGCTCCATCTCACAGGTGCTCCATCCCACCTGTGCTCCATCTCACAGGTGCTCATCCCACCTGTGCTCCATCTCAGTGGTGCTCCATCCCACCTGCGCTCCATCTCATTGGTGCTCCATCCCACCTGTGCTCCATCTCAGTGGTGCTCCATCCCACCTGTGCTCCATCTCACAGGTGCTCCATCCCACCTGTGCTCCATCTCACAGGTGCTCATCCCACCTGTGCTCCTTCTCACAGGTGCTCCATCCCACAGGTGCTCCAACCTACTGATGCTCCATCCAATGGGTCCTCCATCCCACAGGTGCAAACAATCTGACCCATCTTTGATCTGACCAGTAGCTAGCATTCAGTCTCCAGCTCTTCCACTGAGCCAAGCAGCAGAGTTTGGTTTTCTTCCTTGTGACTCCTGCATTTGCCTGGCATCTCTTGGCTGGCTGGAAACTTGAAGAGCTCCTGCTGTCCACCCTACTAGGGAATGCAATGGGAACTTAGCAGCTGAAAGCCTGCTTCTGTTTACTTCTTAGAGAATGGTGACTTTGTCCACGTGGCCATATCTAGGGCCAGACTCAGCAAAGACTGTTTATCTGGGAGAATTTATCAAGCGTAGACACGTTTTATGCTCCTGAATTAAGACAGGTGGCCCTGGAGCTAAAAAAAAAAAAAAAAAAAAAGGGGGGGGGGGGAGGGGGGGAGGACAAAGGGCTATGCTGGAAAGAGCCAGGGATGGAATGTCTAAGACTTTGCTTCTTTCCAAATGTGGCATGGACACTTGCTCACTCTCTAAGCGTTCCTTCCTTTCCCCCTCTCTTCTCCCTTTCCACCCCTACCATCTCCTCCCTTCCCTTCTCTTCTCTCCCTTCTCCTCCCCACTATTCTCCTCCCTCCTTTCTCTCTCCCTCCCTTCCCTCTCCCTCTCTCCCACCTCTATCTATTATGTTCATGCGTTTTGAGGGATGGACATTTACCCATGTGTAAATACATAGACATCAAAGGTGACATTTGTGACAGGCTCTCTCACTGACTGGAGCTCACTGATTCAGGCACACTGTCCTCCTGTCTTCAGTTCCCCCGTGTTAGGATTAGAGTTTGAGCCTACACAACTCTGTTTTAGAGTGCTAGGGTTCAAACGTGGGGCCTCGTACCTGCATGTCAAGCAAGTTACTGATGGAGTTATTACCCAGCCTCCCACTGCCTTTCCTACTAAATCTGATCCTGCTGAGGGGGAAGCTGAGCAACAATGGGGAAGCCTCGAGGTCACTGCATGTTGACTGTGGTTATTTTAACACACTGCCAGTTAATAATTTTATGTCCCAGAATGAAATCTCAGTTGATAATTCATTTGGTAAAAATGTGATTGGAAAAGTCATAAACAAGAGATGACAAACTCTAAAGGATGGTGATGAAAACTGCTGCCAATCCAAGGGTTGCCTTTCCTGGCATGTGCTGGATTCAGTCTTTGTAAACTGGAAAGCTTTAATAGCAGCAGAATTTCCATGTGGAAAGCATTAAAATTTTACCCAGAGCACAGCTTTGGCCAGATCCTGGGATGTATGAAAAGTGGATATTGTTTGTCAGAGAAAAGTCACAATGTAAATAAGTTTTAAAATGCCCTAATTAACCTTTCCTTATATATAAACTTCCAAGTTATTCCTGCAAATCTCTTTAATAGTCTATCTTCCTTACTGAAAAAAATATCAATTATCAAAGAATTGGAAACTACTGGAAAACAGGGAAAATAAGTAATCTCACCATACAAAGACAACTTTCATTTCTCTTTTAGTGTGATTTTTTTTAAAAAGTCTTACTATAAACCAATTAGTGTTTATTTTTTATTTTTTAAATGACGTAGGGGTATGGCTCAACAATAAATGATTTGTCCAGCATATGCAAGGCCCTGAGTTTGATCCTCATTACTACCAAAAATATGAATTTTTATTTACCAACCATATTTATTATTCTTTGAAATTATATCTATATCAATAGATAGATAGATAGATAGATAGATAGATAGATAGGTAGAATGACTAAATTGAGTTAATTAACTTGTATGATCTCCCATACTTAATTTTAGTAATGACAACATAAAACTTCACACCCTTTTTTCTGTTTTAGAAAAGATTTCTTCAGGTTGTTTTTAACTATATGTACAGGTGTGGGTATCTGGCCATGAGAGCAGGTGCCTGTGGAGGCCAGCAGCATAAGACTGTCCTGGAGCTAACTATAGGTGGTTGTGAACAGCCTAATGCAGGTGCCGGAAACCAAACTCAAGCCTTCTGGAAGAGGGGTAACAGTTCTCACTCTTAACATCTGATTCCAGTCCCACTTGTAGCAATTTTCAAATATATAATATACATTTAATATATTTATATTTATATTTATATTTATATTTATATTTATATTTATATCTTACTGGGCATACCACACAATGTTCAATAACCATTGAACGCATTCTTCCGATGTAGCTGTAGTTTGTATCCTTTGACCAAAGATCCCACCTTCCTCCCCCTCGGCCTCTAGTACACACAGTTCTGTTCTCTGCTTCCTTGAGATCATTCTTTTTACATTTTTATTTCATTCTATTTTTGTTTTGAGACAGGGTCTCTACATAACCTGGCTGTCCTGAAACTCATTCTATAGACCAGGATGGCCTTGAACTCACAGAGATCTACTCGCCTCTGCCTCCCAAGAGCTGGAATTAAAGGCATGCACCACCACACCCAGTGAGAGCATTCTTTTTAGACTTTGCAAATGAGTAGGACCACAAGCCTGTTTTATTTCACTTACATCCTGTTCTTGGGCACTTTGGTTGACTTCATAGCTTGGGGATTTAACTAATGAAGCGGTGAACAGATCCTCCCTGATATAACCACCCCATGTCCTTCACGCTCACATGAGTTTCACTTCAGATAGTCAGTAGTGAGATTACTGGAACCTAAATTAATCTTATTTCTTTCTTGTCTGTCTGTCTGTCTCTCTCTGTCTCTCTCTGTGTGTCTTTCTCTCTGTCTCTCTGTCTCTGTCTCTCTCTTCTTCTTCTTCTTCTTCTTCTTCTTCTTCTTCTTCTTCTTCTTCTTCTCCTTCTCCTTCTCCTCCTCCTCCTCCTCCTCCTCCTCCTCCTTCTCCTCCTCCTCCTTCTCCTCCTCCTCCTTCTCCTTCTTCCTTCTCTCTCCCTCCCCCCCTCCTCCAGGAAGCTTTCCACAATCACAGTACTAATTGATAGCTAGTTCTCACTGAGAGTATAAGGGCTCTTTTTGCCCACCAATGCTTACTACAGTAGTCAACCTTCATTGTCAACTTTGACTCAGTTCTCTAGGAGACACCCTTTGTCATGTGAGGTCATGTCCAGAGAGTATTAACGGGGGAAGGAAGATGCCCACACACCCTGAACAAGAGTAGCACCATCCCATAAGATGGAGGCTCAGCCTAAAGCCAAGGAGCAAGCCAGATGTACGAGAACATTCCCAGTTATCTGCTTCCTGATGCATCCAGATGTGAGCATGCAGGATCCTACTATTCCTAACCACCACTCCTTTCCTACTTGGACTACTTAAAATTAAAGCCATTTCATGAGGTACAAGGTGATACAACCATGGTAGTTTTAATTAGCATCTCTCTGATGACTATTGATGATAAGAATGTGTTTTTGGATATGAGAGAGGTGTCCTAGCTCTTACCACTCTCTTCCTTGTTCCCTTGGGATGGAATCTCCATTCCTGTGGAAATGATTACTGGGCCTTTGCTAAGGATTGCCTTAACTCTGCAGGCCATCTCAGGTTGTAAGAATGTTTTAACAGTGTTCCTTCTTCTACTCCATGAACAGTGGATATCTCTATTTGACATCTTTAATTGCTTTCATCAGTGCTGTGAATAGTTTTCATTGAAAAGATCTTTCACCTTTTTGGTTCAATTTATTTCTAAGAATTTTATTATTTCTTGTAGCTCCTGTAAATGAAATTATTTTCTTCTCACCTTAGGTAGATTGTTGGTGTATAAAGACACTACTTATTTATACATACCTTCCAGCCTCACTGGATTCATTTATTGGCTCAAATAGACTTTTTGTGGTGTCTCCAGGGCTTTGTATATCTGAGATGTCATTGCAAACACAGACAATTCAACATTTTCCTTTCCAACGCCTTTTATTTCTTCCTTTGCCCAACCGTTGTAGCTGTGACTTCAGTTCTGTGCTGAATAGAAGTGGCCAGAATGATTTGTGTTCACCTTTATTGACCTTGAAGGAAAAGCTTTGACCATTCCATCAAATGAAATGAGTGTTTGGGTTTAGCTGTGTGTACGTTATACACACACACACACACACACACATACACACACACCCCATTTCCATGTAATATATTATAGCATGCAAAGTAGTAGGTTTCCTTATATTATTTTCATAATCCTTGTTTTGGCTGACTCTCCCCACTCCCACATAAATACACACACACACATATTTATGATATTCTAATATATATTAGAAGCTATGATCTTCTAATATGAGAGAAAGATATGCAGTGTTTGTCTTTGCGAGCATTTGTTAACTCACTGGATATAATTTCTAGTTCCACCCATTTCTCTGTGAATTGCAGTTTCATTTTTTACGACTAAATAAAACTCCATTGTATCCATGCACCATGTTTTCATCTCCATTCATCTCCTGATGGACATCTAGGCTGATCCCATTTCCTAGCTATAGTATGTGGCCTTTTTGGTGTTGGGGTATGTTCTTTGACTGATTTATTGAAAATTTTTAGCATGAAAAGATACTAGATCTTGCCAAACTCCTTTCTCTACCTACTGAGATGACCACATGAGTTTTGCCCTTCGCTCTGTTAATGTGCTACATCTTGTTTGTGGATTTGTATATGTAAAACCATGCTTGCATCCCTAGTATAAATCCTTGACCATGGTCAACTTCTTCCTGGATATTTTTAAGAGCATGATTTGATTCTACCTAGTTACAATTGGTTGGAAATTACTCCTGGTCCATACCATTGTGGCCAGAAACCAAATACTTGATATTATTTCAATCTTCCAGAATAGTTCAACATTTTTCCTATCTTATCAGGCCTGCAGAATATGCCATGGGTACTTGAGAGGAATTACAGTGTTCTTAAAGGTAAAGTGTGTCTCTTATAGATGACACACAGTTTGGGGTCTTTCTAGGTCTTTTTTTTTAATCCATTCTGTCACAGTATGTCTCTTGATCACAGAATTTAATCTCTTTACATTCTGATATGTAATTATTCATAGAGCTAATTTCTGCCATTTGTTATTTCCTGGATGTGTGGCCCCTTCCTTTCTCCTTTGTTGCCTGCCTTCTGATAAGCTTTAGCCAGTGTTTTGTTGTTGTTGTTGTTGTTGTTTTAAAATCCCCTACTATACTTTGCATATCTACAAAGGTTTGGGCTTTATGGTTACCTAAACTTACAAAAGCCATTTTATAGTTCCAATAGGCTATTTTAAACCAATCATTACTCATGTTCCTAAAACTACAGTTTGTAGACCCAGCATGATGGTACACACCTTCAATTCCAGCACTTGGGAGGCAGAAGCAGACAGATCTCTGTGGGTTAGAGGCCAGGCTGAACTGTATGAGTCACCATGCTGGGAAGAGACAGAAGGATCCCAGGGGCTCACTGGCCAGCCAGCTGGTTTAGCCTAATTGATGAGTTAATAAAAGACCCTGTATCAAAACATGTAAATGGTGTTTCTGAGGATGACACTGGAGGTATTCCTTAGCCTATGTGCACACAAATATACCTCCATACACAACACATACATACACACACACTTACATACATTTTAAAAACTACAGTTTGACTATTCCCCACCCACATTTTATATTTGTTTTGTCTTTTCATTTTTAGACAGGGTCTGTCTCACTGTAGGCCACGGTGGCCTCAAACAGGCCAAGCTGGCCTTGAATTTCTGATCCTCCTGCTTCCACTCACTGACTTTTCAGGCATATGCCACCATGCCCGGCTCTCCTGTTCTAATGTTACAATTTGCATCTTTTTATATCATGACTTATTTGACACATTATTCTAGCAATTACTTTTAAGTTTTTTGTTTCTTGCATGCTGAAGATAAGTTTTACATATATTTACAGATCATTAAACTATTAGACTTTTCTCAATTTGACTGTGTAGTTACTTAACACTAATGTATTTTTATACTTTGTTGGCTTGCTCCTTGAGCTTGAAGAAATTCCTTTAACAGTTTTTCTAAGGCAGTTCTGGGGAAGGTCTCCCTATCTTTGCTTGTGATGAAGAGCCTTCATCTACCTTCATTCTGAAGGATAGTGTTGCTGGGTATCATAGCCCATGTTGATAGCTTCTCATATCTCTACTTAGTTTATCTCATTCTATCCTCTTACCCTGCAAAGCTCCTATTAGGAAAGCTTGCTGTTCCTCATTGCAACTTCCTCAAGGGAATGGCATCATTCTTCTTGCTGTTTTTATAATTCCACCTTTGTCTCTGATTCTTGACAGTTATCTTGATGAAGCCTCCTTTGGACTGGATATGATTGGAATGTAGATACAGTATACTCACAATCCAAGCCTACTTCATAGACTCAAGTACCACACATGCCAGCACACTCCACTGGCCATAGGTCTGAATATATTTATATTGTGTCTAGATTTGAAATTTTTTATTTTCCTAAAATATACTTTATGATCTTTTCTGTCTTCTCTTCTTTGAATTTCTATAACTGACATTTTGTTCTTTGGAATGCTGTGCCAGAAGTTCCAAAACTTGCTCCATTCCATATCAATATTTTCTCATCTGACTGTGTACTTTTAAATATCCTATCTTTGATCAATTCTGCTGTGATTTGATCTCTTGCATTGCTCATTTCATTTAGGCTTCTTAGTTCTAGAACTTTTTAATTATTTTTTTTGCTTTGATCATTAATTGTTTTCCTGACTCACTGAATAGTTTGCTGAACTTCCTTAAAATAATTATGTGGAATTCTTTGTCAGGGAGTTCACATGTCTCCCTCTCAGTAGAATCAGTTAAGTTTTCTATTATTCTTTGGTATTTTCGTGTTTCCTGATCCTTTTTGATTCATGTAGTCAGGTGTGGTATCTACAAAGTTGTGGAAGTGGAAGCATATTCCACTCTTTGAGGACTGATTTTATCTGGGTAGTGGTCCTCCCCATGTACTCTGTTTGAGGCACAGTCTCTCCTATTGGTTTCAGCACTGTGCACTCCAGGACACCCAGCCTATGAGCATGTACGTGGGTGCTAAGGGTCCAAACTCAGGTTGTCAAGCTTGGATGGCAAGCACTGTTACATACTGGGTCATCTCCCTAACCCCCAGTCATATTCCTAAAAACACAGTGGTATCTTATTTTGGGGTTGGTAATTTTGCTCTTTGAAATTTTTTACATGAAACTATCACAACCCAATAGTTGAGCAGCCAAGTGACCACAATTAATTCAACATTATTCCTTCATTTATTTAACCATATTCTCTATATTAGATTTACAGGTTGCTTCTGCATTCTTTATTGATTTAAGTGGTGTTAAGAAACTTAAGCTGCTACATTTTTTTCTTCATGAGAATTATTCTTTAAGATCAACACTTGAGGTTAGACTTGGTGGCATAGGGCTTTAATCCCAGCATTTGGGAAGCAGAGGCAGGTGGATCTCTATGAATTCCAGGCCAGTCTGAACTACATAATGAGACCTTTCTTCAACAACCCAGAGGTTAATCAATCAATTAAAAAGTAAAATTAGTATTTAAAGTGAAATTACAAGAGATAAAGGACATTTCTTTGGGTTTTGCTTTATGTTACCAAGGTGTTTCCAGCAAACATCCTTCTGATACAAGGTTTACTTTTTTTTAAGATTTATTTATTTATTTCGTGTATATGAGTACACTGCCATTGTCTTCAGACACACTAGAAGAGGGCATTGGATTCCCCATTACAGATGGTTGTGAGCCACCATGTGGTTGCTGGTAATTGAACTCAGGACCTCTGGAAGAGCAGTCAGTGCTCTTAACTGCTGAGTCATCTCTATGTGTTTCTTTCTCTAATTTGCCTGATGTTTATCTCGGTAGAGAGTATGAAGTGTATAAATAAGTACATAGCAAGTCAGCGATTTGCTTTTATTTTATTCAACACTCATTCCTTCTCTGCCCTCTTGTATTGCCTCCTCCTTTAGAATTCTTTCTTTAGTATTCCTACTAAGGTCCGATTGGACCTACTTTGTCCTCTTTAGCTATGGGTTCATCTGCCAACACCATGTGGCTTTCATTAGTTATATAACATAACACGTGATAGGAAATTTTTTCCCAAAAAGCTTTCTTGGCCAAAAAACTTTAAATACAGAAGGATTCTATAAAGATCTTAAAATATAATATGAAACTTATATGGGGCCACACATATTTTGAATGATATGGTTCCACACATATTTTGAATGTATGAAAAGCCACAGACTAATATTTGATGAGTGAAAAGTTATGCTTGAAAATTTAATTCAAAGTATATGTTCCCTCCAGTCAGTCCCCTGATCAAGATCTTTTTCCTAAAAGATTCATCCTTTCTCTTAGCACCAGTTAGGGACTAAAGACGTGATAGTTTATGTTCCATTGCAGACTTAACCTCTGGAAGCTGTGCTTCCGCTCCTCGAATTGTGTGTGTGTATGTGTGTGTGTATGTATATATACATATATATATGTATGTATATATATGCACAGATGTTTATAAAGTGATAATCAAGGATGAGCCCTGCAGATTGGGAAAAGCAAGCATTTTAAGAACGTTAATTCTCATCAGTATGGGGACAGATAAATCATCTGTGCCAGCCTAAATAATAAATACCACGTGCCGTTTAAAAGATGAGGGAGGAGATTCCTCCCATATATATTACCAAGTGAAAAGAGCCCCCACCAGCCTTCAGAATCATCCATGTGATATGCCATTCATAAAAAAAAATACACACATAACTACATTGGGGTGGAGATAGGGGTAAGTTCTCTCCTCTTAACATAGCTCTGGGGAGGGGACCAGGACTTAGTCTCCAAGATAACGTCGGGGTGATTTTACTGGAAAACTTACGTCTCCTGTTCACACTGGCTGCACTTATGTACACAGAAATGAGCCTCATGTTCAGAGTTGTGGTCTTAGGAGGGGTTATACCCCTTGGGCTGTACTTCTGTGGCACTTACCCAGGTGCCTCTCCGTTCCTGAGTCACATGCCCAGGAAAGACTTGTCACCCCTGCCCAGTGCCAGTGCACTAGTGTGAGATGGCCTTCAGCTCACAGGAGCAAGTGCTGATACTAAGTCCTCACCCAGCAGGGATGACAGATTTTACGGTTGCCTTTTTTGTTAAACAGTCACGCTTAAGTAAGAAAGGAGGCTTGCCCAGGATGAACAGTGACTAACTGGTGTCTTGTCACAGATGACATCTAGGCTTCCTAACCAAGAGTCACAACTTCTATCCAGAAGGTTAGGGTGGGTCCCGAGCAGTAGAGTGATAAAAACTCAGTTGTTAAGGAAGCTGAGGCTTCAGGACATCAAGTGCACATACATAGCCCAAAGCCAGCTGAGTGGGTAAGAGGATGTATTAAGAGTTATTGAGAACTGGCTGGCAAGGTAAATCGGTGCTTGAGGGTCCATACGGCTCTTGCAAAGGATCCAAGTTCAGTTCCTAGCATCATATTGGGCAGCTCACAACTACCTGTAACTCCAGCTCCAGGGTTTCTGATGACCTCTTATGGACTCCTTGGGCACTTACATGCAAACACACATAGACACAGACACACAGACACACACATACACACACACATACACACTGAAAAATTATCTTTAAAAACAAACAAATAATAAATGTGTTATTGGCCTAGGGCAGGAAGCTCCCCAAACTTTAGGCTTTCTTCTGGTATTAGGAATGTAATTTATTGAGTATAACTATGCCCAGGCACTGTGCAAGGTCTTTGGATAATATTTTTTATTAAATTTTGACACCCAACCCATACTGTAGTTTGGGCCATTTTTCTTTATTTTATAGGTCAGACAGACAAAGCTCTCAGACCTGGTAGCACTTACATAGCAGGGTACTGTGATGGCAGACGGAACTCAGACCTGCAGACCATCTGTCATAAAAGGTTACATTCTTGTGCTTGTAAACTCCATGGTAGGTTGACTGCGAACACTCGGGATCATAAAATAAGCATAATTCTCAGGGATGTAGGGACACAAAGCTAGTGGCCTCAGCACTCGCTGGCTCTCAGCAACGTACACAAACATTCTCCTTGGGAACCAACTCCCTTCCCAACTACTCGTAAGAAAAACACTAGCAAACTACACATCGGGATCTTGGCTGGGGACACGGTGGTTTTACTCTCCCAACATAAAAACTGAAAACCGCCATTCCAGATGACTGGCTTCTCATGCACTTGTATAATCCCACTCGCAAGTAGTCTGGGCATTCAATTTAAAATGAATTAAGAAGGCAACTTAAGAATGGGAGGATGTCAGTCGGAGCTTTTAAAAACTCAGAGTTAATGAACATCAAATTCCACTGTGGTCTGACAGAGGGTGACCTTTTGACTCGAAAATCTGTGTGTCCTCTGGGCTGGGGCTGCCTCTGTGTCCGGCTTCTGCCCTCAAGGTTGTCTGAGCATGTTTGCTGGAACGGGGGTCAGCTCCAACTCCAGATTTCTCTGAACTTGAATGAGGACTCCTTGCCCATGCTAGGCTCCACTGACTAATAGAAAAGCCCAAGTTTATCTTTTGGGTGGTGTTGTATATTTTTTTTAAAAAAGGCTTATTTATATTATTTATATGAGTACACTGTAGTTGTCTTTAGACATACCAGAAGAGGGCATCAGATCCCACTACAGATAGTTGTGAGCCACCCTGTGGTGGTTGGGAATTGAACTCAGGACCTCTGAAAGAGCAGTCAGTGCTCTTAACCACTGAGCCATCTCTCTCTGGCCTGTTGTTGTGGATTTTTATGATAATAAAACTATGTAACAGAGAGCTTATCTTCTATTCATGCTGCTTGTACAACCAATCCCTGGCAACCCTATGCTGGCTTTGCTTATTGTGATGAAATAATCAGGCCAGAAAATATACCATCCTATCCATGCTTACGTGTACAGTTGAACGGCGTGCAGGACACTCACACTGGAACCCGGCCATAGCTGCCATGCACCTCCCACACCTTAACTTTTACTTCCCGGCTAGTCCCGCCCTGCACTAATGCACCTGCTTGGCTTCTCCTTCTTTACAAACTGACTTTCTCTTCCAGATACTATGTTGCTTTCTTACAAAAGTGCCGTGTTGTCCATTAGAGTTCATTTTGGCCTCTGCCCACCCAACAAGAATAGGCTTCCAAGTTGACTCTGTTCTCCCAGGTGGCTGGGCCTCCTTGAGACTTGGGTAAGATCTTGTTTGCCAGCAGGATCATAAGATACCACCCATGCTGGACAACATGCCACCCCTGCCTTTGATTACTCACTATCAGGAACCCCATGCAGTGTCAGAACTCACTTTGTTCCTTTCTTTTCAGCTGTGTATCCTTGGGACTTTCAGAACCTATGGTTTGTCACAAAATGGAGTCCCGGATAATTGTTAGTCTGATTGTAAGAATCAAACAAGTCTGCGGGCTGCAGAGGTGGCTTGATTGGTCAAGCATTTGCCCCACGAGCATGAAGAACCTTGAGTTAAGAGCCCCAAGACCCATGTAAAATGCCAGACATGTTAGGCAGATAAATGGATCTTTGTAGTTCATAGGCCAGTTAGCAAAGTTCAGAGCCAATGAGAGACCCTGTTTCAAACAAAAGGTGAGAGGTGCCAGAGAACCAACAGAGGACCTTGTTCTGTGACCTCTGCATTTGCCCACACCCACATGTACACACACGAATAAACATGTACACACACATACGCATATACACGTGGGCACACATATAGCTTGCAAATCCATTGCTCTGTATTCTAGAAGCTGTCCTGTCCTGAGGCTCTCTTTGCCAGATCTCTTTCTTTCTCACTTCCTTTTCTCTCCCACCCTTCCTCACTCCCTGGAAGCATCGCCTTCGGTGGGAAACCGGAATACTTAAGTTATTCCAGGATGTGGTACAGAGTCCGAGCCAGGCTCGCTGCTGTCTGAATCCTAATGAGCTTCAGTGTCTAACCTCTTCCCTGTGGCTGAATCTGGCACAAGGTGCTGACTTCGCTGTCACATCTCATAGCACGTCTCGGAATGTGCAGAAGATGCTCCCACTAATACCAATTTACAGAAATGTAAAGGGAGCCTGGGGCCTTCAGGACTCGGGAAAACAGTGTCTTTTCCAAAGAATTGCCAAGTAGTTCAGTTTATAGACTTACAACATCATCTCTCTCTTCCCTCTCCACTTTCTGAGTGAGATTAAAAAAAAAAGGCCCTTGATGAAATTGATGAATAAATCACTTATTTTTAAGTTGGTCAGGAGAAAGCCATCTGTACACTCTGAAAGTCTCACAGCACAGGAAAGCAACTGGGTAGACAAAAACCAAACTGGGATAAGCTTCCCCAGACTCCCCATGGACTCACTGTCTGTAAGTTAAATTTTCTGGAAGGAAAAAGTGTCTCGGTGATGTTCCCTGCTTGGGGACGCATGCCAGCACGCTCGAGTTATGTCATGTCTCTGTCAGATGCCTTCAAAGGGAACTGGACATGCTCCTCACTTTGCTCTGCCTCTTCAGGCATCATTGCTTTGTCCCAGGCACCTAAACTACAGCCACGCTGAACTGGTCTCACACCCAGGCACGTTTCTGCATCTTTATTTGGATGCTCCTTCCCAAAACATCTTTCCATTAGCCTAATTGTTCCCTCTCCCAGGCTAGTGTGATGCCACCTCCACATTGCCATTCCTAGATCCCTTGACGACATGGAATATACTACCTCTAGCCTCTCCCAAACCCCTGGTTCATAGAACTTCCTTTATTGCATCCATCCAGTGGGAGAAAACTGTTATATTTTGCCTTAGGCAGCAGATGGGGCTCCTTTTGAGATATGCACTGTGGCCATCGACATCTTGTTTTCATGTTCATGTACTGTGAAGAGTTGTATGAAGGCAGATACTATGCCTTTAGAGCCGTGCCTCTAAGTCTGAAGCTTTCTGGGTACTCAATGAACTGAGTTAATGCTTTATACATCAGTGATGCTACTCCAAGCATACAGGCTTTAGATCAACATCACCTCCCCTGCCATGTGCATCTCCACAAAAGCTGGTGAAGGTACCTCAATTCAACAATCCCTGAAGCCCCTGCTCCATGTAGTAGATACACTTGGCAGACATACCAGGCACACAAGAATTAATATGCCAGGTTTTAGCGTTTGTACACTCAGTTTTATGCATTGAAAGACACTGGGTTTTAATGCTTAGAATCACCATGACGTCCATTTCGGTGTATCTTCGTATCATTAGCATAATATATGCAAGCTTCTAGGTGTAGCCCTGAGTTTTTAAAGCTTTGAATTTCCTAGAAAGTTGTTAAGTAGGTAAAGAAGGGGACATTTCACATTCCTGAGTTTGTCTTTATCCTGTCATGTGGCATGGTTTAAGACCCACAGTGCCTGGCACTGGAAGACCTTTACCACTTCTGAGCAGCAATGAATTTACCACAGTCTTCTGTTACGTTTTGGAAAATGCTAGGCCCCGGGGGTTGAAGGAGAAATCCTAGAAAGCTTTCTGAGGTGAAAACTCATCGCCAAAACAGAATTTATAACTGTGTTGCCATGGCAGCCAATCTGTCACGCTTCACTAAGCCTAAGAATATTGAAATGTTGGTGATTCTGAGAATAGCCCAAGGCGGGCATTCAGGTGCAGAGTATAGAGGCGGCCAGGGGTCACATCCTCTGCCTCTTTTCCGATCTCTCCAAATCCCTGACTTCTTCTGAACGTTGTTATAGTATCATGGGCTTCCCTACCACAGCACCCACGTGACAACTCCCTCCTGGGCAAGAATATGTAGTCATCAGGCATCTGAGAGCTTGTGGGGTGCTGGGGGAAGACTTTGAGAGGCTAACATGAGAGTAGCTGGCGAATCAGTGATGACTTATAGTTCTTCAGTGGTAAACAGCCCTAGAGTCATGGTCACCAGAGGTTTGAACGGCAGAGTTAGCTTAAAGTTCTAGAAATATCTTTTGCTGAAGGAGAGTGACCACAATTGTTATTTTAGGATAAATACAGCTTCGTAAGACCGAGGGACTCTAAGTGAAGCACAAGGGACCAGGAGAATCCAGGTGGAGACAGAAAAGCTAGGTATTTTAGAGATGGATATGAAACAAAGATCCTTAACAAAAGAATCTAACCAGTAAGTCTCTGACTTGCTTGTACTTGTCAATGCTAGTCAAAAGAAAAAAGAAGTAATGAAGGGTTAGGGAGGCTCAGTTGGTAAAAGTGCCACGCAAGCATGTGGGCCCGAGTTCAGATCCCCAACGCTCATGTCAAAGGCTAGGCATGGTAGCACAATTGCTTGTAATCCCAGCACTGGGAGGTAAAGACAAGATGGTCTCTAGGATTCACTGGCCAGCCAGTGTAGCTAAAATGGGGAGCCTTGGGTCCCAGTGCTCTCACTGGGACCATGACTCAAAAAGAAAGGCCTCCACATACATGTGAACCCACATGTTTGCACAGATGTGCAGCTACACAAAAGTCAAACAAAACATAACACAGATCTCATTATTATTAAGAACCTTTCATTAAGTAAGAACAATTTCAAACTCAGAACCCGCTGACTTCATTCATCACCAGGGGAGGGAACAAAGCAGTTGCCATACCCAAACAATACCTGGCTGGTGAAAAGAGTACTTTAAGGTTTTTAGAAGCAAAGAAACCACAAGATTCTATTGTTCTTATTAGCGGATATGAGATTTTTCTCAGTCCTGTTTTTACTTTGACCAAGAACATTAGTTTCTCCTTTATTTGTTTGCTTAATGTGTACACATGTGCAGATGGTGGCCATGTGGAGACCAGAAGACAAATGCTAGAAGCTGGGTCTGTCTTTCTAGCACGTGGGCCCCAGGGAGCACACTCAGGTTACCAGGCTCAGCAGCAAGCGCCCTAGCCCCTCTAGCCTTCTTGCTGGCCCCTGTAGACTCTTCACAGAAACTTGCAAACTAGTAACATGAACTTCGTATAGCCCCAGCTCTGTAGCCACAAGAGCTCTCCGCAGGTTGCCTTTCTTGCTTTGTCTAACCAATGGTGTATTTTTCACTTTGGTATTTCCAAGATATCATCTATAAATAGTACATATCTCAAGGTAGTGCATTTTTGAGGCATAACCACCATACTGCTATCACATTCAAATTAGTAATGACTCAGAGTTAGCTAACACACATACGGTTGTCCCATAGATACTTCAATGCAGTTACCCTTGGGTTTCTCATGGCTTTGCACCAACTCTTTATAGATGCCTAAGTCCACAGATGTTCAAATCCCTTATATAAGATGCTGGATTTATGTGTGTGTGACCTATGTGCAGTCTCATGTGTCCAGTCAGTCATCTCTGCATCACTTACAATATAATGGTACAATGTAAGTGCTATGTAAATACTGGTATTGTTTAGGGAATCATAAACACCATCAAAAAAGCCTGCCTACATTCAGTCCACACTTGGCTTTGTGAGTATTTCTGACCTGTGATGAAAGACTCTGCAGATGTGTACCCCTGTCATGGTGCAGGTCCTGCACATCGTTAATTGAAATCGTGAGGCATGCCAGGACACAGCTTGCATTCATCCCTCAGCTCCTTTTTCCTTTGTTAAAAATGCAACTGACTGCCTAAGAGAAACTGAGTCTCTCATGCTACAAGATGGCAAAAGCCTAGCCTATCTGTGACTCAGAAAGGATCTCTTCACAAACGATTATAAGCTCCACATAAGTAAAGAACAATAAAATGGAAGCTCAGGGGTTAATTCTCTAATATACACTCTGTGTTTCAGAAATACCCCAGAAAGATTCAAAATTACTTTGAAGGGCTTGCATCTCGTTTTCAAATGAATATGTGGGATCTGTTTGGGCCAATTGGAACCACGCAGAACCCGTGGGGCCTGTTAGAATCATCTGGAGCAGAAAAAAAATTCAATTCAGTTTCAAGTGAAATTCAATCTACATTTAAAAGGTACAAACACGATATATAGGTTTCATCCATCTCAGACTGCAGGGCACATCCATAAAAAGTAACCACAATGTAGAATGGACCTCAAAGCCCCTCCTGGGTCCCCAAGAGATGAACACTGCCAAGTCATAAGTAACTGACCTAACTTTCTTCTGACCTAGAGGCATGTTAGGGCATATGGGAGATGTCAAGGAATTCAGGTGTGTACACACAGGGCTTCTGTGTGTTGAAACGCAGCCGAGGAGGTGGCATAGCAACATTGTCCAAATATAACCGAATGTAGACACACTGCAGGTTTGAGAAGGTCACTCAGGACTGCTGTGGCCGAGGACACAGAAGCTAGTCAGATAGCAGCATGGGGAACCCTGGATAACACATCCAAACTCTGATCTCTCAGAGGTCTCAGCAAGCCAAAGCTGTAGAAAGGAGAAGTTCACGAGAGCCCAGGCACAGGAGAGAAGGCCATAAAGAGTATTCGGCAAGAAGCAGCAGGTATGATGTGCTTTTTCTCAGTAGTTTTCTGTTAAGTCCTTCCCAGCCCCTTTTCTGAATTATAATTCTTGATATCCTTAACGCATTCATTAGAGAGTTGTTCTAGTTTGCTTTCTGTTGCTGGGATAAACACTGTGACTGCAAGCAACTTGGGGTAGCAGGGGTTTATTTGGCTTACAGGTTGCAATGTTAAGGGAAGTCAGAGCAGGAACCTGGAGACCAGAATTGAAGCAGAGACTGGGAAGGGATACTGCATAGTGGCTTGTGCCCAGACTAACGTCCAGCTACCTTTCTTAAATAGTATGGCCAACTTTCCTAGGGATGTGATCATCCAAAGTAGGTTTGGCCCACCTACATCAATCAATGATGAAGAAGAATGCCCCACAGGCCAGTCTGATGGAGGCCGCTTTTCATCTGAAGTTCCTCTGTCCACATGTTCAAGTTGACAACCAAGATCAGATATCACATGAATGGAAAAAACAAGCACAAACCAATATGTCACTAGTGAGCCATGATGTCCCGTGGCAGAGCTGAATCCAGCCACCAAATCTCGGGAACCTTCTTCCTGTGGCTTTCTGTAGAGATGACTATTTAATGCCAGCATCTGAGTTGTCATCTTCACCGTAGGTCCAGCCTTGACTGTGCAACCTTGCAGGGAAGGGTTTTGTTTCTGTGCCAAGACCTCTGTTGAAGCAGGATGTGGAGTACCCAGTCTGTTCTCATTATGCCATCCCTCAGTAGATGTGAAGTCCTGGGACCTGCACTCTGACAATCTGTCTCTGCCTTTTCCTTAAGATAGAAATGATCTTCGAGGGTCAAGGACTGCTACCTCTGTGGGACTGTGGAGACTCTGTAACACTCCCAGGAAGCCTCCTGGTATTGATAGGTAACAGCATTCACACAGAGACACCAGCTACAACCCCTGGGGAACAGAGCCCACTCTGCCCCCTCTCTACCATAGATTTTCTGTTACTCTCAACCACATGCTATTGATCACCATGGATTTTCTGTTACTCTCAGCCACATGTTATTGATCCCTGCAGTGACCCCCTTCACCCTCAAGTAGCTCCCTAGAGCCGATTTTATGTTTTCTCCAGTGGTCCATCATGATCCAACTTGACTTGAGGTTAAGTCCGTATAAAATAACCTAACACTTCCGGATCCTGAGGGATCCCTAACTTCTTGGTCACGCTTCTTACATTTAAACGTATGCAGTCATGCCAGTCTAATGGGGGAGAATATCTTAAGTGGCAATGTAAAGGGTGGGCCTTCAAAACCTGTAAAATGTCATAAAAGCAAACTAAGGGGCTGGAGCAATGGCCCAACTGTTAAAAGCACTTGCTGCTCTTGCAGAGGACCCAGGTGCAGTTCCCAGACCCATGTGGCAGCTGACATCCAGCGGTAACGCCAGCTTCTGGAATCTGACACTGTCTGCCTTCTTCCAGCATCTGCATACATGCGACATACTCTACAGTCACGTGGACAGTCACACATACACATAAATAAAACTAACTAGAGAGGAAACTAGGAAGATGAGGGCGCTGCAGGGAGAGGTAGGATTCTTGGGGACACAATGAAAAATCAGAACGAGGTTTGGGGTTTCGAGTTGGACAATGGGAAAGAAAATGGAATCAGGGTCTCAGGTACCCCAGACTAAGCCTCAAGCTCTCTATGTAGCTGAAGATGATCTTGAACTTCGGATCCTCCTGCCTCTACCTCCCCAGCTTTTGGATATTGAGCATACATCACAATGCCCAGGGCTAAGAATGGAACCCAGGGCTTCGACATGCTACACAAGCACTCTTCCAGGGGAGCTATGTTCCCAACTCTGAAATTCTTGTGGCTAGACCAATGCGCATCAGAAAGCAGGTTACAAGCTGAGTATGGGAAACGGCATTACTGATGGTTACCTTGCATATTAAAATGATAGCTCTTAAACACACATAATAGAAGACAATTTCAGATTTCCCCAGTTTTCCATTGTAGCAGAAATAGAATGTGACATCAGCCAGTCAAACAGACTGTGGATACATTTTTACTATGGGGGATGGAGGTGGGTAAGGGCTCCAATTGTTTCAGAAAGCAGCTCAGGGCAAGAAAGTGGGAGGTTTGACCGTGGGATGGCAGAACGTTTTTCAGTATCTTTTCTATTTGGTGATAAGATGTCATCGAGTTTCACTGGGTGTCCCTCAGAAATGACATGTCTCTCATTAAGAGGAATTTAACAGAGTTATGCATAATGTACCATCCCATAGTGCTTTTTAGGGAAAGTGTTAACTACTTCTGTTGAGGAGCACTGGGAACTCTGAGAGGTGGTTTCCTCCGTTGATTGGCAGGCAAGTTCTCCTCTGTAAGTGGTTCTCTGCATTAGTGGGAGGAGCTTAACATAGCCTAAAGGATGAGATGCTGTGTTCCAGTGAGTAGTTGAAACCTTTCTTGTGCGTTTGACAACTGCCACAGCAGAAGGTGGTTGCCACCACTCAACTGATACTCTGTGCTAGAGCAGTGGCTCTCAGTTGGGGGATTCTGTCCCCCTGGGGACGTGTGACAGTCCCCAGAGACTGCTTGTCGTGTCTTGGAGGTTGTTCCTGCCATTGGAAGCTAGAGAACAGAAGTGCTGTTGGGCTTCTGCAGTGCTGGGCAGCCTCCTACATCAAAGAATCCCCCATCTGAGATTGAGTAGTTTTTCTTTGAAGCCTGTGTCTCGTGTAACTCAGACTAGTCTGGGCTTTGCTATATAGCCAAGGCTGGCCTAGAGTTCTGAATCCTCCTGCCTCCACCTTGCAGTACTGGAGTAATCACAATACCCACTACCACAATAAGGTCACCTTTCCTGAGATAATGACCATTCTGAGGGTGAGATACCCATTCTGAAACCCTATCTGGAGAATAAAGCAAGGCAGAGACCTTCGAGGCTGATGCTTGCCTCAGTAACAGGACTTGTGTAAGATGTGTCTGGCTTAGGTGACTCACAGAAATGAGATCGATTCAAAACTCTGCCAACCGTACAACCTTTAGCGAGTGTTGTTCACACATCAATACAGAAACAAAGAATCCCACTGGCTTTTAGCTATGAACAATGTATTTCAACCATGGAACGTGGCTCTGTCTCCTCCTAGCTCTGCTGCCTTCTTAACAGAGGCTGGAGGCTGAAAAGTGACATTTCCCAGATTTCCTTGCAGTGCTTAGGTTAAAAGGTAATCCATGCCAGTGCTCATCAGCCAGCTGTTGCCCCTCCACGTCCAGTCTCCCTACGGTGGCATTTTAGCAGAGGTCATGTTCCTTTAGTAGAATGTGTCTGTGGCATCCTGAAAGTCATTTCCCATCCTATCCCTCTAACAGTTTGATAAGACTGAACTTTCATATTTTAAACTATTTTCTGCTTAAAATTCTTAGAGTAACCTACCATTTCTTGTTACTGAACCGTGATGGACCCAACCAGGAGAGCCACAAATCCACTCAATCCTATACCGTGCTTTCTCCATGCAGGAATCCTTAATCTGGAGGAAGCCCTTACTACTCAAGAGACTCGCAGGAAGCTTTCAGAGGCTATGTTATCAGCTACTATATTTTTGGAAAAGTCAGTAAACTTTATTTTCCAGAGCAGTTTTGGGTTCATCGCAAAACTGGATGGAGAAAGTGGAGACAGTTCTCATATATCCCCTGTCTGCATGTATACACAAAGTTCCCCCACGCCAGTAGGCAGCCTACGCCACATCCATTAAATTGCTGGTCCTACCCTGGCACATCATGATCAGCCAACATCCATAGTCACATCATGATCAGCCAACATCCATAGTCACATCATGATCAGCCAACATCCATAGTCACATCATGATCAGCCAACATCCATAGTCTGGGTTCGGGTCCACTCTTGGTTTTGCATGTCATGTGGGTTTCAGCAGATGTATAGGCATGGCTTCCTATCACCGAGGAGCGTGCTGTGTATTTTTACTGACCATTGCCCACACTCTGCCCATTCCTTTCTCCTCCCCACTAACCCTGGAAGCTAACGGCATCTGGATTTTCTAGAATGTTGAATAGGATGGCTCAGGTTTTAATAGTTATAAATCTGCTATATGTACCCAAATGTATGTTTTGGGTATGCATAAGTTTTTAATGTATTAGATACCAAGGAGCATGTTGCCAGACCATCTGGCAAGAGTATGCATATTTTTATAACTGGCTGCCAAAGCAGTTGTACCACTGTGTATTCCCACCAACAATGACTTGGAGCCTGTGTTACACCACTGTCTTTAGCGGCACTTGATGGTTCAGGGCCTTAGATTTGGACCATTATAGACGATGTGCGGTAATGACTTATTATTGTTACAATCATCAATCCATGACAACATGACATTGACCAGGCTTGTTTGCCTCTGGTATGTTTTCTTAATAACTTGTATTTTCAGATCTTCTGTCCAGTTTTAAACCAGGCCATTTATTTTTTTAACTAATGAGATTTAAGGGTTGTGTCTTCTAGCTAATTCTTTGGGGGTATGTGGACCACAAGTATTTCCTCCCAGCTTGTGTCTTCTCTTGTTCTCTTCACATTTTTTGCAAAGAACCTATTTTGATTTTATTTATTTAATTTAAATGTAAATGTAGAGAATAACTTATCGCCTATTTCAGACATCACATATCGGTAGAACTTTTATTTCCTTTTCTTATTGCATCGGCCCTTTATTTTTTTAAGGTATATTCATGGTTCAAAATAATGGATTTTGTTTTAATCTGATACCATGTACTTTTATCCTGCCTTCTGTTATGTAACTACTTGTTATGCACTCCCTCTGATTTTTAAGTCTTGTCTTTTTAAAGGGTAGACCCATATATGAGATGAAATATGTTGCTTGCAGTTATGAGTCTGGATTAGTTCATTTAACATGATGATCTGCTATTCCATCCATTTTCCTGGAAATAAACGATGCAATGCCTGAGGAATACTATGTTGTGCATATATACAACAGCACACACACACACACACATCACACCACACAAAAGCAAAACATGCATTTGGGTACATATAGCCAGATTCATAACTGTTAAAACCTGAGCCATCCTATTTCACATTTTAGAAAATTCAAAGGTTATTAGGGTGTGTGTGTGTGTGTGTGTGTGTGTATGTATGTATGTGGATATGTATGTGTGTGTGTATATGGTGTGTATATATGCGTATGTATATATCTCATATCATATTTTCTTTATTCATCTTTTGATGGTGTCTATAAGCTAATCCCTTGGCTGCTGTAGGGAACTGGTCTAATAAATACGATGTACAAGTACCCGTTGCATGCTGCTTGGGTTCTTTCTGATATATAGGAATGACATAGCCAGATCGCAGGGTAGCTGCACCAGTTTTCATTTTTACTAGCAGTGTGTAAAGGCTCTTCCCTATCACACAGTGTTCCCACACATTAGTGAACACTTGCTGCTGCTTTCTTGATGATATCTTAGTGGTCCTCATTCATTGTGACTGGGATAAAAGGAAACTTCAATGTCGTTTTGATTTACCTTTATTTTTTTGATGGATAAGGACATTGAACATTTTCACATATTTATTGGCCACATGTAGTCTTTTAATAAATGCCTGATTCATTTATCTATCTATTTATTGGATTATTTGTGGCTGTGGCTGTTTGAATGGGAATGGCTCCCAAGGATTCCTATTTGAGTGCTTCCTCTTTAGGGAGTGGTGCTATTTGTCAGGAATTAGGAGGTGTGGCCTTGTTAGAAGGAAGTGTTTGTGTGGGCTTTGAGGTTTCAGAAGCATAATCTCGCCCCAGCTCTCCCTCTCTCCCTCCCTCCCTCCCTCTCTCTCTCTCTTCCCTACAATTCTAGATACAGAATTCTCGCTCCTTCTCCAGCACCATGTCTGCTTGCAGGCCGCCATGCTTCCCACCATGCTGACAGTGGACTGAACTTCTGAATTGTAAGCAAGCACCAGTGAAATGTTTTCCTCCATAAGAGTCACTGTGGTCATGGTGTCTGTTCACAGTAATAGAACTTTGATTTTAAAAGTGGTTCACATATTTAATTTTTTGAGCTCTATATATTCTAGGTGTCAACCCCTTCCAAAATCACAGCCAGAAAAGATTTTCTCTCGATCTGTGAGCCGTCTCTTCTCTCTGTCATGCAGACTTTTCAACTCCTAATCCTCACGTCTGGACTTTCCAAGGTGTGGTGGTTTGAATGAAAATGCCCCCCCCACGGGCTCATAGGGAGTGACACTAATAGGAGGTGTGCCCTTGTTGGAGAGTGTGTGTGTCATTGGGGGTGGGCTTTGAGGTTTCAAATGTTCAAGCCAGGACCACACAGTGTTGCTGTCTTCCTGCTGCTGTCAATCCAGATGTAGAACTCTGGACTCCTTCTCCAGCACCAGGTCTGCCTGTGTGCTGCCATGCCCCCTGCTATAATAACAGTGGGCTAAACCTCTGAAATTATAAACAAACCCCAGGTAAATGTTTTACTTTATAAGAGTTGCCATGGTCATGGTGTCCCTTCACAGCAATAGAAACCCTAACTAAGACACAGGGCTGGGATTAAAGTCTTATTCCAGGTCAGGAACTATGTATTACTTCCATTCTTTGTTCTACTTTGTCTGCTAATCCCGCATCCTCCCTCACCTTCCGCTCTCCCTTACCCTCCGTCCTCCCTCATTCCACAACCTCCTTATCTGGTACACCTGCCTTGATCTCTACCATTTCTTTCAGATTCTTTAATGTTTCTGCCTATTTACTCTTTTTAAATATCATCTGATTTTTTTCACCACAGCATATTAATTATGGTTATTAAAAATTCCTGTTCTAAAGCCAACATTCTTGCCATATCAGATTCTCAATGTGATGTGTGTTAATATGAGCTGTATTTTTTTTTATTAACTTTTGTTGTGCTAGGCAGGTTTTTCTTGAAATGCTGGCGTAGGTAAAAGAAACTGACACCACATCGGCCATAGTGATGAACAGTGGTCAGGGTATACTTTATGAGAAGCTGTATTGGGCCTCAGTTTTTTAGACAGCTTATGCCCTTTGCACTTGCACACACACACACACACACACACACTTCTTTGTGTCCCCTTCCCCTTAAGTCAACTAGAATGGCTTAAGTAAGATAGAATTAGGTATTCTTATTATTCCACATGGAATATTATAGCCAAGTATATTTTTTCTTTCTCCTAGGTTGGAGAGGCTCTGGTTAAATAGCTTCTTCTGATTGAAGACACTCTGGATTCTTTCATTATATTGCCTTTTGGACTGGAGAGATAGATGAATTAAGTGGTTAAGAAATTCTTTCTGGCCGGGCAGTGGTGGCGCACACTTTTAATCCCAGCACTTGGGAGGCAGAGACAGGCAGATTTCTGAGTTCGAGGCCAGCCTGGTCTACAGTGTGAGTTCGAGGACAGCCAGGGCTACACAGAGAAACCCTGTCTTGAAAAAAACAAAAAAAAAGAAAAGAAATTCTTTCTGCTCTCCCAGAGGACCCAGGTTCGATTCTGAGCATCTACGTCGAGAGGCTCATACCTGACATCTTTTTCTGGCTTCCACATCTACTCACACACATGTGGCATGTACACACACACTTTCCAGCAAAGCAGAGGCAGAGAGAATTTGTTTGATCTACAGTATATACCTATAAGAACATAACCTGATGCTTTTCTTTATTCCCTATGTCAAAAAAACACAGGGATCTTTATTTCAATATTCATTATGAGGACCTGAAGGCAAACTAACAAAATCATTGTGGAAAAGTGCCCTGCAACTGGCCCCCTGGAGTTTCTGACTCTTAAATTTGTGTGTTCTTTCTGATTGGCACTTTGCCAACTAGAGTGCAGCCATTCTGGCCCTAACGCTGGCTTTTGTCCGTGTGTGCTCTGGTGAGTTATGTCTCTTGCTTCCAACTTATCTTTTTCCCAATTTGGCACACAAGAGTTTGGCCTGTGGCCATCTCTGACAGATTTCAGAAGAGTCCTTGAATTTAAGACATTTTCCCCTCAGTCCTTTATTTGTTGTTTGAATAAACTTGTAACTTCTAATCTGCATGATGGACTAAGAAAACAGCATTTCTATGTAAAGATGCATGGTATCTGTGAATGGGTCAAATCCAAATTAGACTCGCAAGTTAAAGATGCCTTTAATGTGTTTAGTAGACATGCTAGAACACTCACAAGCACAGACTTAGGAGACATTTTCTCAGATGACTTTAGATTGTGTCAAGTTGACATAAAACTACCCAGCACATAATCTATAATTATTCTGAAAAGGGGTCCATAGTTTCAGCAGACTCTGAAAGAGCTCCAGGGTAAAAAAAAAAAAGTTAAAAGTCAGTATGATGGGACTAGAGTATGGTACCCATCTGATAGGTGTCTGTCATGCTATGAGAGGATATGTTTATTATCCATATCCAAATGAAAGACCAACCACCTTTGTCCCCTTGGATTGGGTACATTTCTGATAGCCTTGCAAATTTGCCTGCAGGGTTTCAGGTAGGCTATGGCATCAAGAGTCTGTCATCCTCGGTCATTACCTACACATTCTCTCCTTCCCACATGTTGCCCATCCTTCTTCCCTCCCTGTGGTAGTTTGAATATGCTTGACACTCCCATTCAAATGTTCTCTTTAGTCCATTGTCATCATGGCAGGAAGCATGATGGAGTAGTCAGGCAGACATGGTGCTGGAGGAACTGAGAGTTCTGCATCTTGATCCAAAGGCATCAAGGAGTAGGCTGTCTTCTTCAGGCAACCAGAAAGAGGGTTTCTTCTATACTGGGTAGAGCTTGAGCCCTAAGAAATCTCAAAGCCCACCTACACAGTGATATACTTCCTACAATAAGGCCAGACCTACTGCAACAAAGCCACACATCCTAATACTGCTACTCCTTGTGGGTCAAGCATCCAAACACATGGTCTATGGGGGCCAAAGCAATTCAAACCACCACACTCAGTTTCCTGGGACTTTGTAGTATACAAAATGGGTCTCTGCATCTTCAACTTGCCTGGATCATACGCCTTCCATCTACTTCCTTAAGATGTACCTGGCTGCTTTCAGCCCATCAGGTCTCAGGGCTGGGAGGAAGAGTTAACATTTTCCTTCTCCAACAATAGCATTTTTTCTTAATTCCTCCACCCACATAAGCTTGAGCTTTGGGACCTAGTCCATCTGCTTGCATGACCAGCTACATCTCTTCATTTTGTCCTGCACTGGCCTTCTGATTATCAGCCCACACTTGTGAACATTCTTATCATCCCAGACCCACATCTTTTTCTCACATCTTTCCATCCTGCTGACACTGACACAGCAACCCATATGGATAGTGTACCGAGAAATCTCGTCTCAAGTGACCTTCGACGCCACCAGTGCTGTTTACGTGTTAATTCCTCAGGCAACTGATTACTTCATAAATTCTTCCCATGCCCTTCTAGAGGCAGTGTGATGTAGAAAGAGGAGCATGGGATTTGATGCCAGAACACCTAGGTACAAAAGTCCAAGCTCTGTCACGGGGAACCATGGATAGATTTATTTGGTTGTTCTAGGCCCCTAACTTGTGAGTTTTATCTCACCATTATTGTGAAAGGTAGCTGAACTGACACATGCAAAGCATCCAGCATAGTGTTAAAACATAAAGGAATAAATTATTCCATCTTTCCAGATCACCTATCCATCACGTTCATTGACGTGTTAACCTGAGGGTTTTAGACTCCTGACAGGTTCTGTGTCTAGCCAAAATGTCTTTTATTGTGTTTGTTTGGAGAATAAATCAATGATCTTTCAACTTCTCTATCTCCTTGCCTTCCTGTTCTGCCAATACACTAGTCCATACCTAACTAGAGGCCTATCTTCCATCCTACCACCCCGGTGGTCACTGCTGCCACTACACAGTCATCGTTTCTGATGTGCCCTCTCCCAAGCCATCCCTTTGCTTATCTAGGTCAATTCTCTATCCTGTTCCTCACCACTGTCATATCTGTCCTTTAACCATCCCCTTTCCTGCTACCATTTTTTATAGTCTTGCAAAGAGACCTTTGATTTTTATTGTATACAGATAAAGAGGCTTCCAGGTAGAAACTTCACCTTTGCTCCCTGCTCCTTAATGTATCTGCATCCTGTACTCTTCATTCGATGGAAAAGAAGCCCCTCTGTTGAGTTAAGTAAATTCTTGCTCCTGGATTCTAACTTCAGTCTAATTTGAAACAAGAAGAGCCATGTTCTGTGAACGGTGCTGTTTGTATGTAACGGTTGGTAGAGGTGGCTTGACTTTGGCTCAATGCCAGCTGACCTGCATGAATATGTTAGAACCTCAGAAAAGAGCGGCCTCACTCCCATGAGGACCAAATAGAAAAATGGTGCCATGGTTCTGATAAAGTCATCATGATACCTCCCAGGGTGACAACGTCAAAGCATAGTCAATCCCCTCAAGAAAGACCAAACCAGCCAAGCCTGCTCCTGCATGCCTTTAATCCCAGTTCTAGAATGGCTGATGTAGAACATCTACAGTGAGTTCAAAGGCGACTTAGCCAAATAACCATTATGTATTTATTACAAATAATAGTTCCTTGACTAGTTCTAAAATTTTCCTAGACATAAAATCATTAAGTATTTATTTATCAGAGGGATTAGAGGACTTTAAAGGAGACACAGCTGGACAGATTGAATCCCCACTCCAGGGCCCTTACCATTTCTAATTTGAGTCCTAATGTTAACAGCAGATCGGAATGTCTGAGACAGGCTCATTTTTCCAACAAAACACAGAATTCTGATGGTGGATATTTTACTTAAGAAAATGACTCTATTTCAGCTATGGAGTCCTATCCCTTCCCCACCCATCCTCACAGAGAAAGGGCATCTGGAAAAAGGAGAGTTGAAAGTGTCTTCTTTCCCTGTATGCCAAGTTTTCCTCTTCTCCTGGGAACGTGACTTCATCCTTGGGAAATGCAACCTGGGTATAACTGCTCCCTGAGACTACTATGGAATGATCTGGAAGGATGACAGTCATGACCCTGTGAGAGTTACCCTAAGTAAAGGTCATAGAGTAGAAAAGTTTAGATGTTGCACCAGTGAAATCCAGGTGATGAAGGAGGTATCTATAAAAATAGGCTTGGGGGTTACAATGGTCCCCTGTCAAAGGAGAGGAATCAGGATGGGGTTTTATTGGGGGAAAAAAAGTAAGTTAAATGCAACATCTGGTGTTTCTGAACCCAGACTTCAACTCTGAACTAGTTGCATGACTGCCTAGTGTTTATTCTCATGTGACTTGCGTCCGAGGGCAGCCCAGTTCACTTTCTGCATTTGTTGTAAGGAACATGCTAAGTAATAGATAAATATACAAGGGGAGCTATTTTTTGCTCTGCCTTGCCTGTAAGACTTTCAAAGAAGTAATGGGTTCTCTTACTGAAGTAATTAACCAAAGAAACAGACTATAGTTTTATCAAAATTATTGTCTTTTATTGTTTAAGGAAACTGGGCCCTCTCTACAACTAAATAGCTGAGTGTATTTGCCTATGAGCTTCAACACTCAGATTAGGTATTGCCTCACAGTGACCTCTGAACCCATTTTAATCAAATGTTTTAAAGCATTCAGCACTTTGACATCTTCCCCAAATCAAACTCTAAATTAAAACCTTTTGACCTCATTATTAGCTTTGAGAGTTTCCCAGTGGTCCTCAAGAATATTTTAAAAATGGTTTCTCTCTCTCTCTCTCTCTCTCTCTCTCTCTCTCTCTCTCTCTCTCT